>NC_142798.1:55612113-55682113 GCF_049724085.1 Artemia sp. Qi Xiang Cuo | reverse complement strand
ATTAATATCTGAGACTGTGCGCGGGCGCAAGCTCGGAAGACTATTAGTAATAGAAATACCGAGCCATCGAAGAGAATCTACGAGAGGGATAGTAAAGCCATTACAGCGAAGGGAAGTGCTAGAAATGTTATTAAAAGACAGAAATTTACATTTATCTACATTAAGAGAAAGGCCTATGTCTGAAAAAGAAGTGGCAACACAAGAAACGATGTTAGATAAACCAGTTTTAGTACGGCTTATAAGAAGCAGATCATCAGCGTAAGCCAGGTATGAAACATCAGAAAAACCGGAGAGATAGGTAGCCGATACCTTTGTCAGAACTCCTGAAATACATAAATTAAAAAGGATCGGAGATAAAACTCCACCTTGCATTAAACCTCTTTTCAATTTAATAATAGATGCTGGCACAGATTTCAGCCGAAGAAAAGAATTAGAGTACCAGTACCGAAGAAGCAAAATAACCGACATATTGACACCGCAATCACCAAGAGCCAAAAAAAGCTGACTATGACATACACTATCAAAAGCTTTTGATAGATCTAAAGTACAAAGATATATACTCCTTCTCTTAGAAGAATTTTCAAAGAGCAATGAAGATAATACACAATGTGCGTGTTGACAACCTACTCCGGGCTTAAGTCCAAACTGGTTATCCCTCTCAAGCATATTATTAGTCACAAAAGGTAGTAATACATGCTCAAGAACTTTACTAAAAGTGCAAGAGACAGCAATAGGTCCGTAAGAAGAGCAAATAAAAGGAGAATTCCCATTCTTTAAAATTGAAGAAACAGTACCGAAAACACTCTCCGGTACACTAGAAGTACAAATACACATCTGGAGAAGTAGGTGTATATGGTCAATAAGGGGGGAGCAATCTAATAAAAGGTGAAATCTAGATTCAATTCAATTCAATTTTATTCGAATAAAAACATAACACAAACATCAATAACAATAAAGATCCTAGAAGATAACTTGTTAAGGACCAAAAGAAAAAAAAATTAAAGTAACACTGAAAAAAAAAAAACATAGAAGAATAAAACATGGGTAATTAGAGCAAATTTGTTAAAAATGGAAAGATTAAATTATATTATCAAGTTTTGTTACATTTTTATACAACTTGCAGAAACTTGTGGCTAGTTCAACACTGGAGGGACTTTTGTTCCATTGAATAATAGATTTGTAAATGGAAGATTGTTGGGCAGCACTTGAAACGTATTTAAGAATTTTAAAGGCTCTATTGGATGAACGGAGACAGTGGGCTTCCGAATTATTAATATTATAATAGGTTAGGAGTTGAGGTGAAAGATTATTGTGGAAAGCAGAGTAAGCAAGCGATAAATTTAGTTTTTGTATGATTTGATCAAGTGGAGCTATGCCAAAATCTAAATACAAATCACGAGTTGGATATAGACGGAGAAGCTAAAAAACTGCTTTAATGGCGCGGTTTTGGGCAAATTTGAGTTTTTTAGTAAAGGACCGTTTTGTATTTCCCCAAACTGATCCGCAATAAGAAAGGTAAGGAAAAATAAATGAATAATAGAGGGTAACTAGGATGTCAGGAGGAAAAAAATAATTCACACGGTTAATCATAGCAACTTGTCTCAAAATTATTGCTGTTATGTAAGAAATATGATTAGAGAATGACAAGCATGAGCCAGTAAATACACCAAGAAACTTGGCACCCTCCACTTGTGGGAGGATGTCAGAGGAGTTCTTGATATCAGGAGCATGTTGAATTACGTTTTTGTTGTAGGGGGGTTCTGAATAATACTATTTGACTTTTTTTGCTATTAATGGTCATGTTATTCGTAAGGCACCACGCCTGGACTCTGTTCAGAAGGACTTGGGCAGAGGTTATTGCCATTGGTAAATTGGTGCCAGTGATGAAGAAGTTGCTGTCATCAGCAAATAATACAGGATACACTGAAGGGCCCAGGTTTATAACAAGATCATTGATATATAGGAGAAATAAAATATGGCCTAGAATGGGGCCTTGCGGGACACCCTTCCGAATAGGTAAGGGCTGAGAGGATACTCTACCCAGGCTCACACTCTTTACCCTTCCAGATAGATAAGAATCAAACCAAGAGAGGGGAACACCACGAATGCCGTAACTATTTAATTTACTTATTAAAATACTATGATCGACCATGTCAAAGGCCTTAGAAAAATCAAAAAATAAGCCCAATACAGTTTTTTAAGGTCGAGTTGTGAGCGTATGAACTGTGTGGCGTCAATTAGAGCATGAGAAGTTGAAAATTTCGGCCTAAAGCCATATTGGTGAGGACAAATCAAGGATACGGAGTCCTGACTGTCAAACAGAAAGGGAGACAGACGTCTGAAGATGATTCTCTCGAGCCCTTTGGATATAACAGGAAGAATTGAGATTGGACGATAATTACCTATCTCAGTTGGATCGCCCTTTTTAAGAACTGGAATAACTATGGCTGACTTTAGTAAATCAGGGAAAACTCCGTGGGTTAAAGATAGGTTGGCAATGTGCTTGATGGGCTCGTAAACAAAAGGAGATATGGTCTTTAGGAGCTTATTACTTAATCCAAGACAGTCAGGAGTAAAACTAATAGGGAGAGAACCGATGATTTGAAGTACCTCATTGCTATCAGTTGGGCAGAAAAACATGGATCTAGAATTGAAGCAAGGGAATACAGCCTGTGAGGAGGAGCGTGAGTATGTATGAGGAACATTCAAAAAATAATTATTAAATGCATCAGGTGCATGTAAAGGGTCAATTAATCTACCATTTGTGTCTTTAAGGCGAATGGGTATAGACTTTGATTTTCTATTTTTTGAAAGTATATCATAAATGGTGGACCATATCTTTTTCAGATTTCCTTTGCAATTGAGAATTTTTGTATAATAATAATTTTTCTTCGCTTCACGGATGAGTTTAGTGTATAAGTTTTTGTAATGTTTATACTTAGATAGGTCAATATCACTACTGGTCTTACAGGCTAACTTATATAATTTGTTTTTACGATATGAGGAGACAATGAGGCTATGTGACATCCAGGGGCAAATAGGGATATTTTTCCGGTTAGGTTTACGAATAGGAAAAGTTGAATGGATAATCTCACTTAGCCTTTGCGCCAAACCATTTGTGGCAGAATTTACCTCTTGACAATTTAAGACATCAGACCAGTCAGTGGTTCTTTGGCAATCGATAAAATGGTTTATATTTGCAGAGCTGTAATTTCGAGTAGGTGTTGGGATATTAATTCTAGATCGTAGAGGTAGTGGTTGCGAAGGTAGTGACAAATAAATAAGAAAATGGTCTGACAGATCCAAAAATATTATATTTGAGGACAGGTCATTTCCCAGGGAAGTGGATGCAAAAATGTTGTCAATTAATGTTGAAGTGGATCTCACAGGGTCGACTCTACTGGGAAAAAATTGTGGGTAGAAGACCACTCGCGGTTACCGATTCAAAAAAAGTGTCAGATTCAATATTTTTACCAACATTAGTAGAAGTTGCAATTGAAATCCCCAAGAATTATTGCCTTTTATGGGGTAGGCTACAAGATTCAAAAAATCATCAAACAGATTACAAAAACCATGAGGTCGGAAATAGTAGGAGTGCCTATAAAGTAAGGACGTTATAGGAATTTTGGCCGATGACTAACTGTCTGCTAATTATTGAATAAATACATCTGGAGATTTATAGTTGCAGGAGAGAAATAGGATTCCGCACTCCTGGATAGCCTGCAAAATTTACATATCTGAACGGATGTAAAGTGAGATACCACCAGAACAATTTCTTCAGTCAATCTCCTGGGCATATGGATTATTTGCAACCAGGAGTAAAAAATCACTAGTGTCATCATCATCGGAAAGCCAGTGTCTCTGCTACATTTAAGAGCCGAAAAGGGCAGACACCATTGATTAAATTAAATCTTTAAACTTGAAAGTTTCTTAGGCCGATGCTTCTGATGTTGAAACAAAGAACATTAAGGGAATTATTACTTTACTAGTTTTACTTCACATTAGCAGTAAAAGTCGAAAATCACGGTGATGAACCCAGCATTTGCCAGGCTGTGCTGTAGGCATGCTGATTATCATCTTATATCGGGATAATTAAAAACAATGTTATTTTGCAAAGGGATAAATTAGTTAAAGCAAAAACGAAAAGTCACACATTAAGTCAGTGCCGTCAGGCGTTCTGACTTCAGACCTCCAATGCCTTATGTTGGCTCAAACATTCTCAATTTGACCCTTCTGGCTTCGGAAGGCTCGGTGGTCTCGCCAAAGTGCAGTTTTTGCCAAATTCTTCAGAATAATGCATGTCATTCCGATGCACTGGGTAACTTGATTGGGAGGTGCAGCTGTAAAAGCTGGCTAGTTATGGCTAGTTACACGTCTGATCTCACCTCCAAAGCATTTGGAGAACCGTGTGAAATTCGTGGGGACTAATTCCAGGTATTGATGTCGGTTTTGCCGTCTGCCAAGTGTAGGATTTTCCGAAAGGGTCTTCAGGCTTTTTTGGGGGGCACTTGCTATCAAGGGGAACCATGCATATTTGTCTCGATGAGACATTCTGAACACTAGGGAAGCATTGGGAATCCTCCTTGGGCCACATGGGGCCAGAGCCCAAGCCTGAGGCCCACAGCCAGCTGTAAGGATTGGAAGTTGCTGCCATTCTTAGTATTCCTGCCCTTTGTTTAGCACTTAGACAGCTTCCTTATCTAGGGACTGTGCTTGCCTCACTAATTGTAAGGGCAAACACCAGTCCCTAGATAAAGGAAACTGTCCCAAATATAAACAAAGGGCAGAGATACTAAGAATAGCCAAAGAGCAACAACTTTCAATCCCTTTTGTAGCAATGCAAGTCCCAAGGACACCAAGAGTCCCCCGTCCCCCAACAGGCCTCAGGCAACCAACAGCCCCTGAACCACCCACCGGCCCCAGGCCCCCAGCAGCCCCCAGGACACCAAGAGATCCCAATGCTTCCCCTAGTGCTGAAAGTTTTCAGAATAATCTCATCCGAGACAAAACTAATGCATGGTTCCCCTTGATAGCAAGTGCCCCACAAAAAAAACCTGAAGAACCCCCTTTCGGAAAATCCTACGCAAGGAAAGACATCAAGACCGACAAAGCTACCTGGAATTACTCCCCACAGATTTCACACAGTTTCTCCAAATGCTTTGGAAGATGAACCAAACGTGTACTTTAAATTAGCCAGCTTTACAGTTACCTCTATGCTCATCTCCCAATTAGAGTTACCCAATCAGTTGAAATGCATTATTCTGAAGAATTTGGCAAAAACTCACTTTGGCGAGACCATAGTTTCCGAAGCAGAAATTCAAAGTGAGAGTGTTTTAAGCCAACATAGGCTGATTGAGTCACAATCAGAACGCTTGACGACTATCTAATGTGTGACTTTTGATTTTTAACTAATTTATCCCTTTCTAATAACATTGCTTTTAATTATCACGATATAGATGATAATCAGCATGCCAACCCTATAAGCAGCCCCCCTGGTACCTTAACAAATGCTAGCTGTAAGTACCTTGATATTTTTGATTTTGCTACTAATGTGAAGACAAAACTAGTAAATAATAATTCCCTTGATGTTCTTTGTTTCAACATCAGAAGCATCCGGGATAAGTGGCCCAAGTTTAAAGCTTTAATTTCAATTAATGGTGTCTGCCCTTTCGATGTAATAGGATTAACAGAGACATGGCTTTCCGATAATGATGACACTAGTGATTTTTTACTCCCTGGTCACCAAATAATCCATATGCCCAGGAGATTGACTAAGTGTTCTGGTGGTATCTCACTTTACATCCGTTAAAATGTAAATTTTACCAGGCTATCAGAGTGCGAATCTATTTTCTCTACACAACTAAATCTCAGATGTATTTATTCAATAATTGTTAACATAGTTATTGGCCAAAATTCCTATATACTCTCCTTATTTTATAAACCTCCTCCATTTCTGACCTCATGTTTTTGTAATCTATTTGATGATTTTTCTAATTTTATTAACCTACCCCATAAAAAGGGACTAGTTATTGGGGACTTTAATTGTAACCTACTTACAGTTTATAAAAATATTGAATATGACACTTTTTTTGAATCAGTAACTACGAGTGGTCTTCTACCCAGAACTTTTTTCCCTGGTAGTGTTAATCATTTGTGATCAGCTCAAGCATTAATTGATAAAAATTTTGTTTATACTTACCATGGAAATTACCTGTCCTCAAATATAGTATTTTCGGATCTGTCTGACTATTTTCCTATTTACTTGTCTCTACCTTCACAACCACTACCTCTACGGTCTAGAATTAATATCCCAACACCTACTCGAAACTACAGTTCTGCAAATATAAACCATTTCATCGATTGCCTAAGAACCACTGACTGGTCCGATGTCTTAAATTGTCACGAGGTAAATTCTGCCACAAATGGTTTTGCGCAAAGGCTAAGTGAGATTATCCATTCAACTTTTCCTATTCGTAAACCTAACCGGAAAAATATCCCTATTTGCCCCTGGATGTCACATAGCCACATTGTCTCCTCATATCGTAAAAACAAATTATATAAGTTAGCCTGTAAGACCAGTAGTGATATTGACCTATCTAATTATAAACATTATAAAAACTTATACACTAAACTCATCCGTGAAGCGAAGAAAAATTATTATTATACAAAAATTCTCAATTGCAAAGGAAATCTGAAAAAGATATGGTCCACCATTAATGATATACTTTCAAAAAATAGAAAATCAAAGTCTATACCTATTCGCCTTAAAGACACAAATGGTAGATTACTTGACCCTTTACATGCACCTGATGCATTTAATAATTATTTTTTGAATGTTCCTCATACTGACTCCCGCTCCTCCTCACAGGCTGTATTCCCTTGCTTCAATTTTAGATCCTTGTTTTTCTGCCCAACTGATAGCAATGAGGTACTTCAAATCATCGGTTCTCTCCCTAATAGTTTTACTCCTGACTGTCTTGGATTAAGTAATTAGCTCCTGAAGACCATATCTCCTTTTGTCTACGAGCCCATCAAGCATATTGCCAACATAACTTTAACCCACGGAGTTTTCCCTGATTTACTAAAGTCAGCCATTGTTATTCCAGTTCTTAAGAAGGGCGATCCAACTGAGATAGGTAATTATCGTCCAATCTCAATTCTTCCTGTTATATCCAAAGTGCTCGAGAGAATCATCTTCAGACGTCTGTCTCCCTTTCTGTTTGACAGTCAGCATTCCGTATCCTTGATTTCTCCTCACCAATATGGCTTTAGGCCGAAATTCTCAACTTCGCATGCTCTAATTGACGCCACACAGTTCATACGCTCACAACTCGACCTTAAAAAAACTGTATTGGGCTTATTTTTGGATTTCTCTAAGGCCTTTGACATAGTCGATCATAGTATTTTAATAAGTAAATTAAATAGCTACGGTATCCGTGGTGTTACCCTCTCTTGGTTTGATTATTATCTATCTGGAAGGGTACAGAGTGTGAGCCTGGGTGGAGTATCCTCTCAGCCCTTACCTGTTCGGAGGGGTGTCCCGCAAGGCTCCGTTCTGGGCCCTATTTTATTTCTCCTGTATATCAATGATCTTGTTATAGACCTGGGCCCTTCAGTGTATCCTGTATTATTTGCTGATGACAGCAACTTCTTCATCACTGGCACCAATCTACCATTGGCAATAACCTCTGCCCAAGTCCTTCTGAACAGAGTCCAGGCGTGGTGCCTTACGAATAACATGACCATTCATAGCAAAAAAAGTCAAATAGTGTTATTCAGAACCCCCTACAACAAAGACGTTATTCAACCTGCTCTTGGTCTCATGTAATCCCCCGACATCGTCCCACAAGTGGAGGTTGCCAAGTTTCTTGGTGTATTTATTGACTCATGCTTGTCATTCTCTAATCATATTTCTTACATAACAGCAATAATTTTGAGACAAGTAGCTATGATTAACCGTGTGAATTATTTTCTTCCTCCTGACATCCTAGTTACCCTCTATTATTCCTTTATTTTTCCTTACCTTTATTATTGCGGATCAGTTTGGGGAAATACAAAACGGTCCTTCATTAAAAAACTCAAATTTGCCCAAAACCGCGCCATTAAAGCAGTTTTTCGGCTTCCCCGTCTATATCCAACTCGTGATTTGTATTCAGATTTTGGCATAGCTCCACTTGATCAAATCATACAAAAACTAAATTTATCGCTTGCTTACTCTGCTTTCCACAATAATCTTCCACCTCAACTCCTAACCTATTATAATATTAATAATTCGGAAGCCCATTGTCTCCGTTCATCCAATAGAGCCTTTAAAATTCCTAAATGCGTTTCTAGTGCTGCCCAGCAATCTCCCATTTACAAATCTATTATTCAATGTAACAAAATTCCCTCCAGTGTTGAACTAGCCACAAGTTTCTGCAAGTTGTATAAAAATGTAACAAAACTTGATGGTATAATTTAATATTTCCATTTTTAACAAATTTGCTCTAATTAGCCATGTTTTATTCTTCTATTTTTTTTTTCTCTTTCAGTGTTACTTTAATTTTTTTTTTATATTGGTCATTAAAAAGTTATATTATAGTATCTTTATTGTTATTAATTTTTGTGTTATTTTTTTATTCGAATAAATTGAATTGAATTGAATTGAATTGAATACTTGTGAATATTTTCACGGAACATAAAAAGTTCTAGTTCAATTTAAAATTTTCTCAACGAAGTGAAGAAAAGTTCAAGTTCTCTACTTAATTTTACCACCGCCCATAATTCATGTCTAAGGTCTACATATAAATAAAAAATACTACACTTAATTTACATAAATGACGGGAACATAAAGAAATTTAGAGTTAAATTATAAATTTTGTCTTTGGAAGATAGAAAAATTAAACCAGTACGTGTGAATATTTTCCCCGGAAAACAAAAAGTTAAAGTTAAATTCAAAATTCTATCGAAGAAATAAAGAAGAATTCTAGTTCTCTTCGGAATTTTACCAAAGAACACAATTCAATTCTAATTTCACCAGAGAAAATAAAACTCTTCCACTTCAGTTCTTTATTTCACAAAGACATAAAGAAATTTAAAGTTCATTTCTAAATTTTTACGTGGAAGATAGAAAAAGTAATACCATACTGGTGAATATTTTCTCGAAGAGATGAAAAATTTTAAATACTTTTCCAAATTTTTCACAGAAGATAAAACAGTTCAAGTTCTCTTCAGAATTTTACCAAAGAACATAATTAAATTCTAATTTCTTCAGAGAAAACAAAAATCTTACACTTCAGTTCTATATTTCACAAAGGCATAAAGAAATTTAGAGTTCAATTCTAAGTTTTTCGATGGAAGATAGATAAGTAATACCATACTTGTGAATATTTTCCCGGAATATAAAAAGTTCTAGTTAATTTTAAAATTTTCTCAACTAAGTGAAGAAAAATTGAATTTCTCTTCTTAATTTTACCAAAGAACACAATTCAATTCTAATTTCACCAGAGAAAATCAAAATCTTCCACTTAAGTTCTTTATTTCACAAAGACATAAAGAAATTTAAAGTTCAAGTCTAAATTTTTCGGTGGAAACATGAAAAAGTAATACCATACTTGTGAATATTTTCCTGGAAGATAAAAAGTTCTAGTTCAATTTAAAATTTTCTCAACGAAGTGAAGAAAAATTCAAGTTCTCTTCTGAATTTTAGCAGAGAACACAATTAAATTCTAATTTCACCAGACAAAATAAAAATCTTCCACTTCAGTTATATATTTCACAAAGACATAAAGAAATTTAAAGTTCAATTCTAAATTTTTCGGTGGAAGATAGAAAAAGTAATACCATACCTGTGAATAGTTTCTCGAAAAGATGAAAATTTAAAATACTGTTCCAAATTTTTCACAGAAGATAAAAAAGTTCAAGTTCTCTTCAGAATTTTGCCAAAGAACACAATACAATTCTAATTTTTCAAGAGAAACTAAAATTCTTCCACTTAAGTTCTTTATTTCACAATGACATTAAGAAATTTAAAGTCCAATTCTAAAATTTGCGGTGGAAAATAAAAAAGTAATACCATACTTATGAATATTTTCCCGGAAGATAAAAATTTCTAGTTCAATTTACAATTTTCTCAGCGAAGTGAAGAAAAGTTCAAGTTCTCTTCTCAATTTTACTAAAGAACACAATTCAATTCTAATTTCACCAGAGAAAATAAAAATCTTCCACTTCAGTTCTTCATTTCACAAGGACATAAAGAAATTTAAAGTTCAATTCTAAATTTTTTGGTGGAAGATAGAAAAAGTAATACCATACTTGTGAATATTTTCACGGAACATAAAAAGTTCTAGTTCTCTTCTGAACTTTACCAAAGAACACACTTCAATTCTAATTTCTCCAGAGAAAATAAAAATATTACAATTCAGTTTATAGTTCCCCAATGAAATAAAGAAATTTAAAGTTCTATTCTAAATTTTTAGATGAAAGATGGAAAAAGTAATACTATGATTGTGATTATTTTCCATGAAGATCAAAAGTTTCACTTTATTTATAATTTTTCTTAAATTCAATTCTGATTTTTCTCAAAGAGATGAAAAATTTAAAGTTCTGTTCCAAATTTTTCATAGAAGATAGAAAAAGTTATACATTGATTGTGAATATTCAACATGAAGATAAGGAACTCCACTTTAATTACGCTTCACTTAGGTTAGCTTAGGTTAGGTGAGAGACAGGCAAAAAGTTAGGTGTATGATTAGGTTAGGTTAGGTTAGGTTAGATTAAGTTAGGTTAGGTTAAGTTAGGTTAGGCTAGGTTAGCCTACGTACGCTCGCGTACGTAGGCGAAGATTTTTATTTTCTCTGGAGAAATTAGAATTGAATTGTGTTCTTTGGTAAAATTCAGAAGAGAACTTGAATTTTTCTTCACTTCGTTGAGAAAATTTTAAATTGAACTAGAACTTTTTATCTTCCGGGAAAATATTCACAAGTATGGTATTACTTATCTATCTTCCATCGAAAAACTTAGAATTGAACTCTAAATTTCTTTATTTCTTTGTGAAATAAAGAACTGAAGTGTAAGATTTTTGTTTTCTCTGAAGAAATTAGAATTGAATTATGTTCTCTGGTAAAAGTCTGAAGAGAACTTGAACTTTTTTATCTTCTGTGAAAAATTTGGAACAGTATTTAAAATCTTTAATATCTACGAGAAAATATTCACCAGTATGGTATTACTTTTTCTATCTTCAACGGAAAAATTTATAATTAAACTTTAAATTTATTTATGTCTTTGTGAAATAAAGAACTTAAGTGGAAGATTTTTATTTTCTCTGGATAAATTAGAATTGAATTGTGTTCTTTGGTAAAATTCAGTAGGGAACTTGAACTTTTCTTCACTTCGTTGAGAACATTTTAAATTGAACTAGAACTTTTTATCTTCCGGGAAAATATTCACAAGTATGGTATTACTTTTTCTTGTTTCCACCGAAAAATTTAGAATTGAACTTTAAATTTCTTTATATCTTTGTGAAATAAAGAACTTAAGTGGAAGATTTTGATTTTCTCTGGTGAAATTAGAATTGAATTGTGTTCTTTGGTAAAATACAGAAGAGAACTTGAATTTTTCTTCACTTCGTTGAGAAAATTTTAAATTGAACTAGAACTTTTTATCTTCCGGGAAAATATTCACAAGTATGGTATTACTTTTCTATCTTCCATCGAAAAATTTAGAATTGAACTCTAAATTTCTTTATGTCTTTGTGAAATAAAGAACTGAAGTGTAAGATTTTTGTTTTCTCTGAAGAAATTAGAAATTAATTATGTTCTTTGGTAAAACTCCGAAGAGAACTTGAAATTTTTTATCTTCTTTGAAAAATTTGGGACAGTATTTTAAATTTTTCATCTCTTCGAGAAAATATTCACAAGTATGATATTACTTTTTCTATCTTCCACGGAAAAATTTAGAATTGAACTTTAAATTTCTTTACGTCTTTGTGAAATAAAGAACTTAAGTGGAAGATTTTTGTTTTCTCTGTTGAAATTAAAATTGAATCGTGTTCTTTGGTAAAATTCAGAAGAGAACTTGAATTCTTCTTCACTTCGTTGAGAAAATTTTGAATTGAACTAGAACTTTTTATCATCCGGGGAAAAAATTCAAAAGTATGGGATTAATTTTTCTATCGTTCAACGAAAAAATTTAGAACTAAACTTAAAATTTCTTTCTATCCTTGTAAAATATGTAACTTAAGTGGAAGATTTTTGATTTCTATGTAGAAATTAGAATTGAATTGTGTTCTTTGGTAAAATTCAGTAGAGAACTTGAACTTTTCTTCACTTCGTTGAGAAAATTTTAAATTGAACTAGAACTTTTTATATTCCGTGAAAATATTAACAAGTATGGTATTAATTTTTCTATATTCAACAGAAAAATTTAGAATTGAACCTTAAATTTCTTTATGTATTTGTGAAATAAAGAACTGAAGTGGAAGATTTTTATTTTCTCTGGTGAAATTAGAATTGAATTGTGTTCTTTGGTAGATTTCAGAAGAGAACTTGAATTCTTCTTCACGTCGCTGAGAAAATTTTAAATGGAACTAGAACTTTTTTTCTTCCAGAAAAATATTCACAAGTATGGTATTACTTTTTCTATCTTCCACTGAAAAATTTAGAAATGAACTTTAAATTTCTTTATGTCTTTGTGAAATAAAGAACTTAAGTGGAAGATTTTTATTTTCTCAGGAGAAATTAGAATTGAAGTGTGTTCTTTGGTAAAGTTCCAAAACTAAGAATCCTAGCTCTGAAAAGTCCAAAAAGCATAACTACAAATCCCAAATCATAGGTTTCAGACAACACACATCAACGAAAGACTAAGAAATCTAGCTTAGAAAAGCCCGAAATAGTAATTTACATATCTCAAATCATAAGTTTCAGTCAACACAGACCCACGAAAGGCTAAGAAATCTAGCTCTGTAAAGTCCAAAAGCAAACTACTCATCCCAAACTACAGGTTTCAGACAACAAACACCCATGAAAGGCTAAGAAATCTAGCTCAGAAAAGTCAAAAATAGTAATTTATATATCCCAAATCATAAGTTTCTGACAACACACACCTATGAAAGGCTAAGAAACCTATCTCTGAAAAGTCAAAAATAGCAAACTACTCATCCCAAACTATAGGTTTGAGACAACAAACACCTATGAGGGACTAAAAAATCTAGCTCAGAAAAGCCCGAAACAGTAATTTAAATATCCCAAATCGGAATTTTCTGACAACATTCACCTAAGATATACTATGAAAGCCCAGCTCATAAAAGTCTTAAATAGCAAACTACTCATACCAAACTAGAAGTTTCAGACAACAAACACCTATGAGAGACTAAGAATTCTAGCTCTGAAAAGTCCAAATAGCAAACTACACATCCCAAATCATAATTTTCTGACAACACACACCTATGAAAGAATAAGAAATCCAGCTCAGAAAGGTCAAAATAGCAAACCACCCATCCCAAATCATAGGTTTCAGACAACACATACCTATGAAAGACTAAGAAATCCAACTCAGAAAAGTAAAAAATAGCACGCATTCCCCCCAAACTCCGAGTTTACAGTCAAAAAACATCACCGAACGCTGGATCCCGGGGTGGCCCGGGGGGGGTCGGAGACGCGGGGTGGGCGCCCGGATACCCGGTGTAGACCGGGGGTTACGTCGAACGTGGGATCTGGGGATTGGAGCCCGTTGGATAGGGGTAGGGCGATCGGGGCCCTTTGGGGTTGGGGTAGAGGACCTCACGACACTGTTCAAATAGAACTTGTTTACTATAACGACCACACTCAAAACCTCTTCTAAAACCCTTTCTAAAATCATCTTTTAAAATGTCTCTAACTGTTTCGCCGAAATAATTCCATAACCTGTCTAAAACCGTTTAGCCCAAATAATCCCCTAAAAGTAATTTCTGTGTGTTCCTTTTGTTTTTGGCATCTCTGTGCTTCCACATTTCAAATTTCTAGGAAACCCTTTCCTACGTTAATCTCTTCATCTCATAAATGTTCCTAGCTAAAGTATTAAGGTTTCGTTAGAATATCAATTTATCTCTCCGACTTAAAGCTCAGTGAAGCCGTATTTAAAAATAGAATTTCTATCTCTTTAGACTCCCGCATAATTCCAAGATAACAAGTGATGTCATTTATGATTCCTGACACTAAGGATCAATGAAGCCCTATTTAAAAATAGAATATTAATTTTTCTCTCTGACCTAAAGAACGTTTATCCCTCAGACCTAAGATTAAAGAAGCCATATTGTTTCTTAATTCCCCCTTCGTGAATCAATACATTCTCCCCTAGCGATTATGTAAATCAAGTTCTCAGGTTAGGTTCGCCTAAAGATCCGAGAAACCATAATGTTTCTTAATTCCCCCTTCGTGAATCAATAATTTCCCCGCCGATTATGTAAATCAAGTTCTCAGGTTAGGTTCGCCTAAAGATCAAAGAAACCATAATGTTTCTTAATTCCCCCTTCGTGAATCAATAATTTCCCCGCCGAGTATGTAAATCAAGTTCTCAGGTTAGGTTCGCCTAACAATCTCATAACATTCACGTCGAGCATGTCCATTCACACTGACAACGAACAAACATAAATCATCCATAAGCATCCATGAAAAACATCAAATAACTCGACCAACACACATAACCATCCATGAAAACAGACATAAATGTGAGAAAGTTCCTGTTTTTTCATTCTCACTGACAAAAACCATGAAACATCCATCATTTGATGTTGACAACCATAAAAAACATCAAATAAATTGACCAACACACATAACCGTCCAAGAAAACATCCATCAATGTGAGAAAATTCCTTTTTTTTCAAGTGAGAAAATTCCTGTTTTTTCATTCTCACTGAGAAAACCATAAACCACGTGGTAATCGTGGGAGTAGAACCCCCCTTTCTACTGTTATTAACATTCGGTTTTTAGAGTTATGGTTACTTTCGGGCCAAGTTGCACTTTACTTTCACTTTGTTCCCAAGAACTGTTTAAAATTGGTTTTTTTTTGTAGTTGTTTTTTTTGTTTGACTTGATAGGAATTCTGAAACAAGTTGGCAGTTAAATATTCTCAGGCTCTTATTTTTCAATGGATAATATTAAACCTAAAGAAATTTATGTATTTGGAATCAGCATACAAAGCCAATCATTTTTATGTATCTATTGTTATTAAAATTCCGTTTTTAGAGTTATGGTTACTTTCGGGCCGAGTTGCACTTTACTTTCACCTTGTTCCTAAGAACAGTTTAAAATTTTTTTTTTTTTTTTTTTTTTTTTTTTTTTTTTGTCCGATATGATAGGAATCCTGAAACAAGTTGGCAGTTGAAATTTCTTGGTAAATAAAGATTTTTTTCTTCTAAAAGGCGTAATATAGGAATATTCTCAGGCTCTTAGCTTTTGACGGATAACATTAAACCTAAGGAAATTTATATATTTGGAATCAACATACAAAGAATATCATTTTTATGTATCTATTGTTATTAAAATTCCGTTTTTAGAGTTATGGTAACTTTCGGGCCGAGTAGCACTTTACTTTCACTTTGTTCCCAAGATCTGTTTAAAATTTGTTTTTATTTTCTTGTAGTTTTTTTTTTCTTTTTGACTTGATAGGAATTCTGAAACAAGTTGGCAGTTGAAATTTCTTGGTGACCAAAGATTTTTTTATTATAAAGGGCGTAATATAGGAATATTATCAGGCTCTTATTTTTCGATGGATAATATTAAACCTAAAGAAATTTATGTATTTGGAATCAGCATACTTGCGGGCCGAGTTGCACTTTACTTTCACCTTGTTCCTAAGAACTGTTTAAAATTGTTTTTTTTTGTTGTTGTGTTTTTTTGTTGTTTTTTTTGTTTCTTTTTTCCGATATGATAGGAATCCTGAAACAAGTTGGCAGTTGAAATTTCTTGGTGACTAAAGATTTTTTTTTTCTTCTAAAAGGCGTAATATAGGAATATCCTCAGGCTCTTATTTTTCGATGGATAACATTAAACCTAAGGAAATTTATGTATTTGGAATCAGCATACAAAGCCAATCATTTTTATGTATCTATTGTTATTAAAATTCGGTTTGTAGAGACATGGTTACTTTCGGGCCGAGTTGCACTTCACTTTCATTTTATTCCCAAGAACTGTTCAAAATTGTTTTTTTTTGCTGTAGTTGTTTTTTGTTTTTTTTATGTTTGATATGATAGGATTTCCGAAAAAAGTTGGCAGTTGAAATTTCTTGGTGACTAACTATATATTTTTTTTCTTCTAAAAGGCGAAATATGGGAATATTCTCAGGCTCTTAGCTTTTGATGGATAACATTAAACCTAAGGAAATTTATGTATTTAGAATCAGCATACAAAGCCAATCATTTTTATGTATCTATTATTATTAAAATTCCGTTTTACAGTTATGGTTACTTTCGGGGCGAGTTGCACTTTACTTTCACTTTGTTCCCGAGAACTGTTTAAAATTGTTTTTTTTTCTTGTAGTTGTTTTTTGTTTTGTTTATTTTTTTTTTTTTTCGATATGATAGGAATTCTGAAAAAAGTTGGCAGTTGAAGTTTCTTGGTGACTAAAGATTTTTTTTTCTAAAAGGCGTAATATAAGAATATTCTCAGGCTCTTAGCTTTTGACGGTATTTGGAATCAACATACAAAGCCAATCATTTTTATGTATCTATTGTTATTAAAATTCCGTTTTGAGAGTTATGGTTACTTTCGGGCCGAGTCGCACTTTACTTTCACCTTGTTCCTAAGAACTGTTTAAAAAAAAAAAATTTTGTAGTTTTTTTTTTTGTTTGACTTGATAGGAATTCTGAAACAAGTTGGCAGTTGAAATATCTTGGTGACTAAAGCTTATTTTTTCTTCTAAAAGGCGTAATATAGGAATATTCTCAGGCTCTTAGCTTTTGACGGATAACATTAAACCTAAGGAAATTTATATATTTGGAATCAGCATACAAAGCATATCATTTTTATGTATCTATTGTTATTAACATTTGGTTTTTAGAGTTATGGTTACTTTCGGGCCAAGTTGCACTTTACTTTCACTTTGTTCCCAAGAACTGATTAAAATTTTTTTTTTTTTTTTGTAGTTTTTTTTTTGTTTGACTTGATAGGAATTCTGAAACAAGTTGGCAGTTGAATATTCTCAGGCTCTTATTTTTCGATGGATAATATTAAACCTAAAGAAATTTATGTATTTGGAATCAGCATACAAAGCCAATCATTTTTATGTATCTATTGTTATTAAAATTCCGTTTTTAGAGTTATGGTTACTTTCGGGCCGAGTTGCACTTTACTTTCACCTTGTTCATAATAACAGTTTAAAATTTTTTTTTTTTTTTTTTTTTTTTTTTTCCGATATGATAGGAATCCTGAAAAAAGTTTGCAGTTGAAATTTCTAGGTGAATAAAGATTATTTTTTCTTCTAAAAGGCGTAATATATGAATATTCTCAGTCTCTTAGCTTTTGACGTATAACATTAAACCTAAGGAAATTTATATATTTGGAATCAGCATACAAAGCATATCATTTTTATGTATATATTGTTATTAACATTCGGTTTTTAGAGTTATGGTAACTTTCGGGCCGAGTTGCACTTTACTTTCACTTTGTTCCAAAGAACTGTTTAAAATTGGATTTTTTTTGTTGTAGTTTTTTTTTTTTTGACTTGATAGGAATTCTGAAACAAGTTGGTAGTTGAAATTTCTTGGTGACTAAAGATTTTTTCTTCTTCTAAAGGGCGTAATATAGGAATATTCTCAGGCTCTTATTTTTCGATGGATAATATTAAACCTAAAGAAATTTATGTATTTGGAATCAGCATACAAAGCCAATCATTTTTATGTATCTATTGTTATTAAAATTCCGTTTTTAGAGTTATGGTTACTTTCGGGCCGAGTTGCACTTTACTTTCACCTTGTTCCTAAGAACAGTTTAAAATTGGTTTTTTTTGTTGTTGTGTTTTTTTTGTTTATTTTTTGTTTTTTTTGTTCGATATGATAGGAATTCTGAAAAAAGTTGGCAGTTGAAGTTTCTTGGTGACTAAAGATTTTTTTTTTCTTCTAAAATGCGTAATATAGGAATATTCTCAGGCTCTTAGCTTTTGATGGATAATATTAAACCTAAAGAAATTTATGTATTTGGAATCAGCATACAAAGCCAATCATTTTTATGTATCTAGTGTTATTAAAATTTGGTTATTAGAGCTATGGTTACTTTCGGGCCGAGTTGCACTTTACTTTTACTTTGTTCCCTTGAACTGTTTAAAATTGTTTTTTTTTGTAGTTATTTTTTTTTTTTACTTGATAGGAATTCTGAAACAAGTTAGTAGTTGAAATTTCTTGGTGACTAAAGATTTTTCTTCTAAAAGGCGTAATATAGGAATATTCTCAGGCTCTTGGCTTTTGACGGATAAGATTAAACCTAGGGAAATTTATATATAAAGAATCTGCATACAAAGCCAATCATGTTTATGTATCTATTATTATTAAAATTCCGTTTTTACAGTGATGGTTACTTTCGGGCCGAGTTGCACTTTGTTTTCACTTTGTTCACAAGAACTGTTTAAAATTGGTTTTTTTTTTCTTGTAGTTGTTTTTTGTTTTGTTGATTTTTTTTTTGTTCGATATGATAGAAATTCTGAAAAAATTTGGCAGTTGAAGTTTCTTGGTGACTAAAGATTCTTTTTTTCTAAAATGCGTAATATAATAATATTATCAGGCTCTTAGCTTTTGACGGATAACATTAAACCTAAGGAAATTTATATATTTGGAATCAGCATACAAAGCCAATCATTTTTATGTATCTATTGTTATTAAAATTCCATTTTTAGAGTTATGGTTACTTTCGGGCCGAGTTGCACTTTACTGTTACTTTGTTCCAAAGAACTGTTTAAAATTGTTTTTTTTTGTAGTTTTTTTTTTTTAATAACAAATAAAGCAAAAAAAAAAACAATTTTAAACAGTTCTTGGGAATAAAATGAAAGTGAAGTGCAACTCGGCCCGAAAGTAACCATGGCTCTACAAACCGAATTTTAATAACAATAGATACATAAAAATGATTGGCTTTGTATGCTGATTCCAAATACATAAATTTCCCTAGGTTTAATGTTATCCGTCATAAGCTAAGAGCCTGAGAATATTTTTATATTACGCCTATTAGAAGAAATAAAAAAAAATCTTTAGTCACCAAGAAATTTTAACTGCCAACTTGTTTCAGAATACCTATCAAGTCGAACAAAAAAAAAACAAAAACAACTACAACAAAAAAAGAACTATTTTAAACAGTTCATGGGAACAATGTGAACCATAACTAGTATATAACCGAAAGTAACCGAAGTATATAACCGAAAGTAACCATAACTCTAAAACCGGAATTTTAATAACAATAGATACATAAAAATGATTGGCTTGGTATGCTGATTCCAAATACATAAATTTCTTTAGTTTTAATGTTATCCGTCAAAAGCTAAGAGCCTGAGAATATTCCTATATTACGCCTTTTAGAAGAAAAAAAAATATATTTAATCACCAAGAAATTTCAACTGCCAACTTGTTTCAGAATTTCTATCTTCACTTTACTTTCACTTTGTTCCCAAGAACTCTTTAAAATTTGTTTTTTTTTCTCGTAGTTGTTTTTTATTGTAGTTTTTTTTTTTTTTTTTTTTTTTTTTTTTTTTTTTTTTTTTTTTTTTTTTAGTTCGACTTGATAGGAATTCTGAAACAAGTTGGCAATTGAAATTTCTTGGTGACTAAAGATTTTTTTTATTCTAAAAGGCGTAATACAGGAATATTCTCAGGCTTTTATCTTTTGATGGATAACATTAAACCTAAGGAAATTTATGTATTTGTAATCAGCATACAAAGTCAATCATTTTTATGTATCTATTGTTATTAAAACTCCGTTTTTAGAGTTATGGTTACTTTCGGACCAAGTAAAGTTGCACTTTACTTTCACTTTGTTCCCAAGAACTGTTTAAACTTGTTTTTATTTGTTGTAGTTGTTTTTTTTGTTGTAGTTGTTTTTTTTTGTTTTTTTTTTTGTTCGACTTGATGGGAATTCTGAAACTTGATAGCAGTTGAAATTTCTTGGCGACTAAAGATTTTTTTTTCATCTAAAAGGCGTAATATAGGAATATTCTCAGGCTCTTAGCTTTTGACGGATAACATTAAACTTAAGGAAATCTATGTATTTGGAATCAGCTTTCAAAGCCAATAATTTTTATTTATTTATTGTTATTAAAATTCAGTTTTTAGACTTATGGTTACTTTTGGGCAGAGTTGCACTTTACTTTCACTTTGTTCCCAAGAACTGTTTAAAATTGTTTTTTATTTGTTTTGTTGTAGCTGGTTTTTTTTTTTTTTTCTTTTTTGTTCGAATTGATAGGAATTCTGAAACAAATTTGCGGTTGAAAAATCTTTGTGACAAAAGATTTATTTTCTTATAAAAGGCGTAATATAGGAATATTCTCAGGCTCTTAGCTTTTGACGGATAACATTAAACCTAAGGAAATTTATATATTTGGAATCAGCATACAAAGCCAATCATTTTTATGTATCTGTTGTTATTAAAATTCGGTTTTTAAGGCTATGGTTACTTTCGGGCCGAGTTGCACTTTACTTTCACTTTGTTCCCAAGAACTGTTTAAAATTGTTTTTTTTGTTGTAGTTGTTTTTTATTTTTTTTATTTTTTTTTGTTTTTTATGTTTGATATGATAGGAATTCTGAAACATATTTGCAGTTGAAATTTCTTTATGACTAAAGATTTTTTTTTCTTCCAAAGGGCATAACATAAGAATATTCTCAGGCACTTTGTTTATTACGGATAACATTAAACCTAAGGAAAACTACGTATTTGGAATCAGCTTTAAAAGTCAATAATTTTTATGTATTTATTGCTATTAAAATTCAGTTTTTAGACTTATGGTTACTTTTGGGCAGAGTTGCACTTTACTTTCACTTTGTTCCCAAGAACTGTTTAAACTTGTTTTTATTTGTTGTAGTTGTTTTTGTTGTTGTAGTTGTTTTTTTTTGTTTTTTTTTTTGTTCGAATTGATTGGAATTCTGAAAATTGATAGCAGTTGAAATTTATTTGCGAATAAAGATTTTTTTTTAATATAAAATGGGTAACATAGGAATATTCTTAGGCTCTTAGCTTTTGACGGATAACATTAAACCTAAGGAAATGTATGTATTTGAATCAGCATACAAAGCCAATAATTTTTATGTATCTATTGTTATTAAAATTCAGTTTTTAGACTTATGGTTACTTTTGGGCAGAGTTGCACTTTACTTTCACTTTGTTCCCAAGAACTGTTTAAAATTGTTTTTTATTTCTTTTGTTGTAGCTGGTTTTTTTTCTTCTTTTTTGTTCGACTTGATAGGAATTCTGAAACAAATTGGCGGTTGAAATTTCTTGGTGACAAAAGATTTCTTTTCTTCTAAAAGGCGTAATATAGGAATATTCTCAGGCTCTTAGCTTTTGACGGATAACATTAAACCTAAGGAAATTTATATATTTGGAATCAGCATACAAAGCCAATCATTTTTATGTATCTGTTGTTATTAAAATTCGGTTTTTAAAGCTATGGTTACTTTCGGGCCGAGTTGCACTTTACTTTCACTTTGTTCCCAAGAACTGTTTAAAATTGTTTTTTTTGTTGTAGTTGTTTTTTATTTTTTATATTTTTTTTTGTTTTTTATGTTTGATATGATAGGAATTCTGAAACAAGTTGGCAGTTGAAATTTCTTGGTGACTAAATGTATTTTTTTTCTTCTAAAAGATATAATATAGGAATATTCTCAGGCTCTTAGCTTTTGACGGATAACATTAAACCTAAAGAAATTTATGTATTTGGAATCAGCATACAAAGCCAATAATTTTTATGTATTTATTGTTATTAAAATTCCGTTTTTAGGGTTATGGTTACTTTCGGGCCGAGTCGCACTTTACTTTCACATTGTTCCCAAAAACTGTTTAAAATTGTTTTTTTTTGTAGTTGTTTTTTTTTTTTTTTTTTTTTTTTGTTCGACTTGATAGGAATTCTGAAACAAGTTGGCAGTTGAAATTTCTTGGTAACTAAAGATTTTTTTTTTTTCGACTTGGGTTTTTTTTGTAGTTGTTTTTTTTTTTTTTTTGTTTGTCAGCTTGATGGGAAATATGAAATAAATTAACAGTCGAAACATCTTTATAAATGAAGATTTTTTTTTTCTTCTAAAAGGCGTAATATAGGAATATTCTCAGGCTCTTATTTTTTGACGGATAACATTAAACCTACGGAAATTTATGTATTTGGAATCAGCCTACAAAGGCAATCATTTGATGTATCTATTGTTGTTTATAGTGCTAAGTACACTCTTGTAAGAATCAATATGTCCTGGAATAGTGTGTCTATATTTTCTAAATACACTCTTGTAAGAATCAACTTACACCAGAGTTATATTTTGTATGGAAGTAACGGTAAATTGCATTCGATTATTAGATTAACCAATGCTATTAAAGAAATAGACGTAAATATGTCTTCTCATATTTACACACCCCGCGAAACAATTATATTAGTCGGATAGCACATTATCATTAATTCCCAAACACAAGAGTACTCCAAGTTGAAAAATCATTGAATAATATGGGTTTGTGTTGGGAATATAATGTGTGAAAGCGTACGAAACAGATCTCAAAATGTGTTTCAATGGTTATATTTGATCATTTCAACGGTCCCAGGGAGATGGGGGTCATATAACTCTGGTGTAAGGTGATTCTTACAAGAGTGTATTTAAAAAATATAGACACATTATTCCAGGACATATTGATTCTTACAAGAGTGTACTTAGCAGTATAAACAATAATAGATACATAAAAATGATTGGCTTTGTATGCTGATTCCAAATAAATAAATTTCCTTAGGTTTGATGTTATCCGTCAAAAGGAAAGAGCCTGAGAATATTCTTATATTACGCATTTTATAATAAAAAAAATATTTATTCACCAAGAAATTTCAACTGCCAACTTGTTTCAGAATTCCTATCAAGTCGAACAAAAAAACGAAAAAAAACAAAAAACAACTATAACAAACAAAAAATATTTAACAGTTCTTGGGAACAAAGTGAAAGTAAAGTGCGGCTCGGCCCAAAAGTAACCATAACTCTAAAAGCAGAATTTTAATAACAATAGATACATAAAATGATTGGCTTTGTATGCTGATTTCAAATACATAAATTTCCTTAGGTATAATGTTACCCGTCAAAAGCTAAGAGCCTGATAATATTCCTATATTATGCCTTTTAGAAGAAAAAAAAAATCTTTAGTCACCAACAAGTTTTGACAGCCAAATTGTTTCAGAATTCCTATCACAGTCGAACAAAAAAAAAAAAAAAAAAACAACAAACAACAAAAACAACCTAATTTTAAACAGTTCTTGGGAAACAAAGTGAAAGTAAAGCGTAACTCGGCCCGAAAGTCACCATAACTCTAAAAACGGAATTTTAATAACAATAGATACATAAAAATGATTGGCTTTGTATGCTGATTCCAAATACATAAATTTCCTTAGGTTTAAAATTATCCGTCGAAATCTAAGAGCCTGAGATTATTCCTATATTACTCCTTTTAGAATAAAAAAAAAATATTTAGTCACCAAGATAATTTCAACTGCCAACTTGTTTAAGAATTCCTATCAAATCGAACAAAAAAAAACAAAAAAAAACAACTACAACAAAAAAAAACTACAACAAAAGAAAACCAATTTTAATCAGTTCTTGGGAACAAAGTGAAAGTAAAGTGCAACTTTACTTGGTCTGAAAGTAACCTTAACTCTAAAAACGGAATTTTAATAACAATATATACATAAAGATGATTGGATTTGTATTCTGATTCCAAATACATAAATTTCCTTAGGTTTAATGTTATCCATGAAAAGCTAAGAGCCAGAGAATATTTCTATATTACGCCTTTTATAAGAAAAAATATTTGGTCATCAACAAATTTCAACTGCAAACTTGTTTAAGAATTCATATAAAGTCTAACAAAAAAAAAACAAACAAAAAAACAACTACAAGAAAAAAAAAACAAATTTTAAAAAGTTTTTGGGAACAAAGTTAAAGTAAAATGCAATTCAGCCAGATAGTAACTATAACTTTAAAAACGAAATTTTAAAAACAAAAGATGCATAAAAACGATTGGATTTGTATGCTGATTCCAAATGTTTGGGTATGACCTCCTTCTCTTACTGTAAAAGTCTAAAACCTACTGCGTCATCTGCGCTTTACTGAAAACCAATCTTATAACAAATATTTTCTTTTGTACTTAATATTGAAAATAATCACTAAAATTACAGTAAAATTTTGAACTGATGAGCTTTCAGCAATTAATATCATTATACATAAAATATTCAGTTTAATTTGTTAGTTCTTTTTAAAGTTGTTAAAGACGAATATAGCCTAGTTTCCCTACAGATAAGTGTTTGGATACTGCCTCCTTTCCTAACTGTAAATAAAAACCAAAAGCCTACTGCGTCATTGGCGCTTAAGTGAAAACGGATTATATTACAAATGTTTTCTTTTCCAGTTCTTACAGTATTGAAAATAAAAATACAATTACAGTGAAATAAATTCTTGAACTGATAGATCTTGCAACAATTAATATCATTATTCATCAAATATTCAATTTGATGTTGTTTATACTTTCCAATAGTGTTCAAAAGACGCATGTAGTTTTCAGTAAAGCGCCAATGACGTAGTAGGTTATAGACTTTTACAGTGAGAGAAGGAGGTCATACCCAAACTCTTGTTTTAAACAAGAGTTTAAAACAAGCTATTTTCGCTATTTTAAACTCTTGTTTGTGTTAAGTCAAAATAGAAGGAAGTCTGGAAAAATGTTGGAACCAGATCAGACTATTTGTGCGTCTCCAACTGGATTTCTTACGTTTTTAATTTGATCCAGGGATAGTTTTCAGTATTTTCATATGAAGTCATTAGTCTAGACTCTTAAGATTTCAAGTGTAATTTTTTCAATTTACTCACCTTGTAAATTTTGAGTATCCCATCCTACCTCCTGTATATTTCAAACCGTGTATGCTCAGATCAATAAAGATACTTTTAAGGGTTGTGGTGCCCTTCTTTATATCTGTCTTGTGTTTTCTCGCTCTCGCCATCACTTCAAGATTAAACATGGAGTAGAACTTCCTCGAGTACTATTTATTTGTATTTGCTAATCATTTAACACATATGGTAAATTCACATGTTCAATAATGCACTTTCTCCATTTGCTTGAAATGAAACTTAACAACGAAAGAAAAACACAATTCTCCCACTTTAAATACGATAAATATTTCAATCATTTCATATTGCTCTGCATTTCAAGAAATTTCGAAAATAACTTATAGTAGTCTCCTAGTGCCACACATAATTTCTTTTTCCGAAGGAGGGGGGTGAACCTGTTAAAAATAAACTCAGTGCTGGTCGTAACTTGTTTATTCAAATCATACAAAACCACAAATTTTACATGTATTTCTGAAGCATTATAAACTTTAATAGAAAAAATGTCTGATTTTAAAAGAAATATTAGATATATAAATTCATATTCACATTTCCTGACATAGCTGTATGGGAATTAATATTCGTAAATTCATGTTTATGAGACGGCTGAGAGATTGTACAAGACATCCACAAAACTGTGCATTTTCGGAAGGGGTTGGGCTTGGACTCTACCCTCTAAAACCTTCTCCTCCGCTAAATCTGTACTTTTAAACCCCCAATTGCTCCACCCTGCTTTATTTCACACTTTAAAAATAGCATTAGCTAATTCTTGGTTCAGATTAACTTGAGATAGCCTATCTTGTAACAACACGAAAGTTTCTTTATATAGACTATGTAATTTATAATCATTCTCTAAATATATGGTTTTCAAAGGCGTGAAAAGCCCAAAATTGATTAAATGCCTCATTTTCCGTTACCTAAAAAAATAGTTCTAATTTTGAAAAGCCTATTTTTCTACTCGAGGTAAAAAAAAACTACTTAAAAATACTAAATTTACTATTCTAAATAATTTATTTTATTGCATGTAATTATTATGGTATTTTTAAATTGAATGTTTTTTGTTTTTTTTTTGGCTCTGCATGACTGTTTTACCAGAATCATAAAGAGAAAAAAACCTTTTAAAGTGTAGACAGGCAAGAGTTTACTTCTGATGGGGTTTTACGTTGGGGAGGGTGAAGGATGGTAGGGTGGTATATATTTTCTCCAAAACTTCAGGGGCTTTAAAAACTGAGATCTGATTTTAATTTTGTATATTAGTAGTCAAGCTCTAAACAACTACATTAATTTTCTTTATTATCTTCCGGACTTTTGTGTATCTTTAAACAGCTAGGCCAGTGGAGTTGAAACTAATATTGACGGCTGATGATATACAAGGCAAACAGATCCACATTTATTCTTGAGATGCAAAAATATCATTACCGTTAAATTGTAATAATTTACACTAAACGATTTAGATAAGTGACCGAAGGTTGTCGACCAGCGGAAGGTCATTGGAGATTACTGAAGGGCCATCTCACTGTTAATCTCTAAGACATAAACAACCAAAATTCAGAGCAAGGTGAAACCCTTTTTTCACCCGGGTACGGCTGCAGATCTCTACTTGAAAGTGCACAATCAACTTTCTGGCTTCATTTGCCGTTTTTAACAGGCAAGCTAGTTAGATGCCGCCAGGTTTTAAGTAGTTCTGTATCGGCTGTCTGTCTTGTTTGTATACTAACTGGTGACCATGAGTGATATTTGAATAACTTCTGAATTAGATGCTCAAATGTAAGTAAACCATGTTATCTTTAAATAGGTAAGCGAGACTCTTGCGTAGGATATCTTTTGGGGCAGGGAGGAAACTGAATTTTGGGCGATAGTATCAGAAAATCTCTTCCTCTGCACAAATGCATCATTGAGACAGTGCAGCCCCTCAAAAGTGTAAATTCGCCTATTTTTATAGCAATATTCTGCAACTCAGCCCCCGTTTAACCAAGCGCCCATAAAGCTCAATCTATTTAACCTAACGTTAAATTTAAACTAACGTTTTGCAAGGGTTGAAATGGATTGCAGTTGAGTTTAATAGAGGTTGAGTCAAACTAAGTCGAGTTAAACAGGGGTTGAGTTGCATGGGGCTTATTTAAACGAAGGTAGAATTGCACCTGGGTTGAGTTGAATGAGGGCTGAGTTGCATGGAGGGTCAGCTAAACGGAGTTCAGTTGAATGGGAATTGAATTGAATATAGGTTGGATTGAACGAGGATTTGGGTAAATGGACTGAGTTATACGGGGCTGAATTACCTAGGAACATTTTTTTTAGCACGCCTTTGTCTATTTTAAAGCAAGTATCAGGAAATCAAATAGAAGGTACGGACAAGACGGTTTCTAGTCTTCAAAGTAAAGCGAGAGTATAAATATGACGCCCCTTGTCGAAAATATAATTTTCTGGGGTTTTGAAAGGGGGAAAAAAGTAAAGACGAAGGAAAGAGAAGGAACCTCCTTTGAGAGAAACAGTGTAATAGTATGAATGTTACTGCGCTAAGTTAAAAAAAAAAATTCTTTTTACTAGATTATCTGTCACTTCCGATGTAGCTGAGTTCCAGTCTCCCCCCCCCCCTAAATCTTGGACATATGCCTAGGCTATATACCGTACCAAAGTTTCCTGATTGATTTGGTTTGTCTGATTTTTGTGCCCGATGTTTAGCTTCATGGTAATATAGATTTGACCACACAAAAACTTAAAGTGTTATTAAATAGTAACCCAAATTTCTTACGGTAATGAAACGTGTATATTAAGGCCCATTCACAACAAGATTCACTAATATCAAGATTCAGCTAGCGCTAATTAAAAGCCAATAATTTTTTTCAATCTATCAGAAAATCCAATGAAAAATTTGATTTTTTTTCAAATTAGCGTTAGCTACATCTCGGTGCTAGTAAAAATTCATTGTGAATAGGGCCTTTAACATTATTAATTAAAAAAAACTAAGTTTTTCCCACGGAAGTAAAGAGCGAAGTTAAAATTTAAACGAAAAAAAATTATTACTACATAGCCTATCTAACATATATCAATAAAAAAAAATCAACTGCAAAAAAATCAACTGGTGATATTTCTCTATGTTTGTAACATTACAGAAAACTAGCGCTTTTCTGAAAACACAAAAGGCAAGTATAAAAAGGAATAATATTGATTTAGGAGTCAAAACTAGATGCGCAATTTCACAACAAAAGACCAATCTATAACGCTCGTTATAGTACTGTAGCGGCTGTGACATCAGTCACTTACTCCGTTCACTTACACTTATCTTAAAAACTTAGGCAGAAAAATAATAAGTTCAAAGTCATTACACAGCATGAAAAATAATTGATTGATTTATCAGGTAACAACTTGGTCTCACCTAGTAGTTACTCGAAATAAAGAACATATCAACCGTAATAGGAACTATGAAAATCCAGTTAATTCTCTCTATAAAACGGAGAAGTTTAAGTTGTGATACAAATTCTAAAGCGAGTTTGTAGACACTTCGAACTTGTCTACAAAATAATCATGAAATGTCCTTTTCAGATCCAAAACGACAATCAATCACTGAACGAGCTCATTGTGCAGAAGTGATTCCAAATTTAACGAAAAAAAAAAAAATAAAGCAACAATCTAAAAATGCTTTACTTTTATACTGTTAAAAGTGCCCTTAAAGGGTTTACTTTTACCTTACCATTACTCCTATATTACTTTGTGTTTTCAGTAAAGCGCTAGATTTCTGTAATGTAACAAACATAGGAAAATGTCACCAGTTGATTTTTTTTGCATTAGTTTTATTGATATATGTTAGATAGGCTGTGAAGTAATGATTTTTGTTCGTTTTAAGTTTCAACTTCGCTCTTTAATTCCCTCGGAAAAACTTAGTTTTTTTTTAATTAATCTATGCTCGTTTTTGATTAAAATTTAATTTAGAAACTACACTGCTATGACCACTTTTATTTATACGGAATAATTTCTGTTCGCCTTAAGTTTTAAAGTTGGTCCTTATTTTCAGTTGAAAACTTTATATATATATATATATATATATATATATATATATATATATATATATATATATATATATATATATATATATATATATATATATATATATATATATATATATATATATATATATATATATATATATATATATATATATATATATATATATATATATATATATATATATATATATATATATATATATATATATATATATATATATATATATATATATATATATATATATATATATATATATATATATATATATATATATATATATATATATATATATATATATATATATATATATATATATATATATATATATATATATATATATATATATATATATATATATATATATATATATATATATATATATATATATATAATTTCTAATCACCTCCAATCTAGGGGAGATAAGACATCTCAACCCTTATTAAGAAGCAAAACTAATAAGCTGTACAAGAATTGAAGGAAAAAATAAGTTTAGAGTGAAAAAAAAATCAAAACATAGTGTCGTTTCTTTTTGTTAAAAAATATAAAATAATAAACAGATCTTTAATTCTTTGTTTTTAAAAATTAAATTTAGTAGCACTTAAGAAAGTGGCTCAAGACAAGTAGCTGCGACACAAAAGGTTAACTGAGCGGACAGGTTTATGCATCGACATTCTTGCGGACAATTTTGCTAGCTCCAGAAAATGTGCCTTTAGGCTTAGGGATTTACTTGACCTGTCCCTAAATAAAAAGCCACTCATTACTCAGAAATGAATGGATATTGCAAAAAAGATCATTTCTTGTGTAGGTTATACCTGAATTCTCCAAGAGAACTATTTTCACTTATCTTTCTTCCTCTTTGGATGCACCATCTTACGTATGGAAAGAATATTACGGTGGAATTGTGAAGTAAATAATTTGAATAAGTAAGTATAACAATAAGTCATCCTTCTTTTAATATACAACTTTGAGTGGTTCCAGAACCACATGCCTACACCTCTCCAACCACTAAGTGGTAGGGGATTGGTGTCAGGGGCATAATTTGCTATCGGGCAGAGGGGGCAACTTCTCATCCCGGACCTCAGTTTTACTCCAGACCCCAGCTTACACCCCCTCCCAGCTTAAATTTAGTTTCTCCAAAAATATTGTCAAAACTGAGATAAGCCTGCATAATCCAAGCATCTACTGAAACAGGTCAATTTTCTTTAGTATATCTTTACCTTTTTTATTACTAAACGACTCGTTTTTCTGTTTTCTCTGTAATTTTCACTTGATTTTGGAAAATTGCCTCCAATGTTGACCCCGCCCCCACAGGATTTTGGCAAAACTACGCCACTTATTGGGGTACGGATTTAGTTATATACTCAGAATGTCGCTTCAAATCATGATCTGGATTACATCTATTCCCTTTTGAATCAAAATGCAAAACCAAATACCTTCCTGGGACATGCGTTAAAAAATGAGGGCATCACACTCACAAAAACAGTGAAATTATCTTAAAATAATCGTATAGAAGGGAAAAACTCTTATTGAAAAAAAAAACCAAGCAGGAGTCGAACGCAAGCCACTAATTCCAAGTCGAACGCTTTGCCAACAGAACCAAACCTCTAATAATCTAATTTGATATATTTGTGCTTGTACACTAATTGCGTAGCTTATTAAGGGGGCCCCTAGAGGGCGACAATATAATGTTTTTTACTTTTATAATTTTAATAAATCAAATAATATCAACATTTTGATTAATAAATATCTGTATATGTATATTAAACTGACAATGCACATGCATTTGTATTTTTTCAGTAAAGTGCAAATTATGTTTTGGCCTTGGGAAGGCAAATGGGTTATGAGCCCTACTCATGTTAATTTCTGCTCGTTTTGAGTTTACCTCGATTATTTATTGTAATTAATTAAAAAAAAAATTTTTCCACAAAATAAGTTTTTCAAAGAAAAGTAAAGAAATATATTAAAAAAAAAATTGGCAAAAATAAAATAATCTACCAAGCGTGAAATACCACAGATCAGCATCTATATATAAATGAATCCCAAAACGAACAGAAATTACAATAAATAACCGAGTCAAACTCAAAACGAGCAGAAATTAACATAAGTTGGGCGCAAAACCCCCAAGCCTTCCCAAGGCCAGAGTTGCTCTCCAATCACTTTCGACTATTAGAAAGGGCACTAGTCCTTTCAGTTTCCAATCAAATGTGCTTTTGTTGAAGTTTCTACGACAACGCTTTCTATAAAAACCTTATATGCCCTCAGGGCATAATTTACAACCCTTGCACTGAGGGTTCTAAGGGGGTTATCATCCTCAAAGACCTAATTTCCAAAATTTTGAACTACGTTGAACAAAATGGATATTTCAAAATTTGGATTGCAAGTGTTTGGGGAATGGTAGGCGTGAGAGGGGGTTAGTTGCCCTCCAATTACTTTCAACTATTAAAAAAGAGACTAGCCCTTTAAATTTTCAATGGAATGAGCCCTTTTTCAAGAATTTACGATAACACTTTCTATCAAAACATTATATGCCAACAGGGCATAACTTACAACCCTTGCCTTGAAGACTGTGTGGGTAGTGTCCTGCTCAAAGATATAACTTCCGGACGTTTCAACTGCATTGAAGAAAATAGCTATCTCAAAATTTTTACTGGATGTGTTTGGGGAAATGGTGGGCGTGGAAGGGGTTTTAGTTTACCTACAATCACTTTCCACTATAAAAAAGGCCACTAGCCATTTCAGTTTCCTGTCGAATGAACCCTTTTTGAAGTTTCTACGACAACACTTTCTATAAAAACCTTATATTCCCCCAGGGCATAAATTAAAACCTTTGCCCTGAGGGCTATAGGGGGGGGGGGGGTTCCTCCTCAAAGACCTAGTTTCCATAACTTTTAACTACGTTGAACAAAATGGCTATCTCAAAATTTTGATTGGATGTTTTTGGGGAAAAGGTGGGCGTGAGGGGTTAGTTGCCCTCCAATCACCTTCGACTATTAAAACGGACACTAGCCCTTTGAATTTCCAATCGATTGAGCCTTTTTTGAAGTTTCTACGACAACACTTACTGTAAAAAAAAAACTTTTTCTTGTGTTTTGTTTGTGTAAGTTATGCTCCCAGGGCATAACTTACAACCCTCGCCCTGAGGGCTGTGGGGGAGCGTCCTCCTCAAAAACATAGTTTCCATCTGGAAATCAACTACGCTGAAAAAAATGGCTATCTAAAAATTTTGATTGGATGTGTTTGGGGAAATGGTGGTTGTAGAAGGGATGTTAGTTGCCTTCTAATCACTTTCAACTATTAAAAAGGGCACTAGCCATTCCAATTTCTGATCGAATGAGCCCTTTTCGAAGTTTCTACGACAACTCCTTCGATACGAAGTGCCCTGTTATGGAAAAATAAATAGTACATTGTACCGACATCGTTCTTTACTTAGCACTACTATTCCACTGCTTATGATATTCTGTAAAGCAACAATTTTTGTTCGTTTTAAGTTTCAACTTCGCTGTTTACTTCATCGGAACAACTTGGTTTTTTTTAAAATTATAGGCAGCGTAATAACGCTGCCAAAGTAAAGAGCGATGTGGGCACAATGTATTATTATTTTCTTTTTTTTATCTTTTAGACTAGGGCACTTCGTATAGAATTTTTTTCGTAGAAACTTCGAAAAGGGCTCATTCGATTTGAAATTAGAAGGACTTGTGACCTTTTTAATTTCCGAAAGGGAAAAGTCTAATGTCTAAAAGCCGAAAGTCTAATGAATCATTATGATCATAAAAAAAACTACTTTTGTTTTACGAATTAAAAATTCACGGCCAATATAAATATGGTGTATGAAATATAGCTTAATTTGAAATAGTGGCCGTGTTAGAAAAATTCAGAAATAAATATGTTTATCGTTATTGTAAAAGCTACCTTTGTTTTACTAATTAAAAATTTATGGGAAATTTAAATATCAGCTCTAATTAAAGTACATTAAGTATCAATTTATGTCATAAAATGTTTTTTTTTCTTCTTTACAAAAATTAATAAAAAACGAACAGAAATCAAATAAAAAACAAGTTTTTCTTAAAAAAAAGTAAAGAACGAAAATATGTCTTTAGCAGAGTAATAAAAATAATTGGCATTATAATTAATAATTAACTAAAAGCTAAAAGAAGCAACCTAACAAACATGAAACATATAATGAATTTGTAAGTTACAAAAAAAAAACTAATATTCAACTCTGACTCAAAACGAACAGAAAAGTATAAGAGATAAAACAGTTAAATGAAACGGATATTAGACTTGATAAAAAAAAAAATAAATAAATAATGAACTTAGAATGTAAACAAAATATAATTGTTATTCTAATCAAACACAAAACGAACAGAAACTACTAGACATATGAAGAGGGAAAATTTCCCCCTTGCATTCCAATCATAGCGCGACTGTTATACGCGCGTGTTTTTATTTAATTAAAGAAACTGTTTAAAAAAAAGACTGTTAAAAAAACTTGTTTTTTATTTAATTAGTAGAAGGAATTAACTTAACTAAGATAATACGAGGAACCTACATTCCTATCTCTCCCCTTCGGACCATTAAGAAGTTATGATGATATTGCACATTCAGTTGTATTTCATCAATGAAACTCCTAGAAAACGATTTTTAGTCAAAAGCCAATGGACTTTCACGACTAACTATTGATGGCCTCTCAGAAAATCAAACTTAGATTAACGATACCCCAATCAGGTTTTCTGATGCTGATCATGGTTGCAGCAATAGCTTCAACCTTGTAAAGAGCGAACCACAGCCAATAGTAACCAAAAACTCGAAAGCACGTTTTGAAAAAAAAAAACTGCCTATTGAGAAAAATTTTTATTTTGTAGCTGATTCAGGAATGTGATTAACTTAATAATAAAAGTTTATTGCGGAAACAAATTTTAAGAATTTGAAAAGGGAGCCTGAAGCCCCTCAAAAATGGTGTCGGATCACAATAAAAATATTCCATCGGAATTGCCATTGTAGAAAATCGCAATCGACAGAATAAGAGCCCCACCAACCACCTTGAACAACACAGAAAATCACGTTTTTGCATGGAAAGCACCCTCACTTTTTTTCACTTTTTTTTTACCAGGGGTGATCATATCGAACCAATGATCATAGAATTCTGAAAGAAGGCTCATTCGAAAGTAAATTACCATATCTAGTGTGGCTTTTAAGTAATTAATTAGAAAAAAACTTTCCGATAAAGAAGTTTTTCAAAGAAGTTTTCTCGCATGATTTTTGGAATAGAATATCATTAATCAGTTTTCTTGGGGGGGGGGCGGGGGAAAGGGTCAATGATGGAGGGCCAGGGTATCAGCTCCTATGATTTTTGGAATAAAACAAAGTTAATAAGTTTTTTTGGGGGGGAGGGATCAGGCCATAGAGGGAGGGCCAGAGGTCAGCTCTCATGATTTTTGGAATAAATCATCGTTAACAGGTTTTTAGGGGGTTCGGGCCATTGAGGGAGTTCCAGGGGTCAGCTCTTATCATTCATCATTGATAAGTTTTTTGTCGAGGGAGGGGGGGATCGGGCCATGCACAGCCAGGGGTCAGCTCCCCTGGGCTGTGTGCACCACGAAGTTTTTGTTATTTGATCTTTGAACTTATTTTAACAAAATGGCAATCTCAAAAATTCAATCAGATGGATTTGGAGTTAAGACGGCAGGGGGGCTAGTTCCCACCGTCCCCTTTTGACTCTTAAAAAAGGAACTAGAACTTTCCACTTCCATTTGAATGAGCCCCCTCTGAAGTTTATACCTCTTCCATAAAAACCTTATATGCCCCCGGAGCACAATTTCCAACACCTGTCCCCGGGTTGTGGGGTGTGTGTGTGTAAGCCTCGGGGTTTTTGTTATATGGTCATTGGTCTGTTTGAACAAAATGACTATCTCATAAATTCAATCGGATGCATTTGGGGAAAAGAGGGCTGGTAAGGAGGGTGGCCTAGTTTCCATCGGATCACTTTCAACTTTTAAAAAAGGAATTGGAACTATCAATTTTTAATCATTAGTCCCCTCCCAAGTTTCTACGACCACCTCTTCCATAAAAGCCTTATATGCCCCCGGGGCATAAATTACAACCCGTCCCTCGGGCTCTAGGGGGATATGTTGACTCTGAAGTTTTTGTTTTCAGATCGTTGGACTATTTCGAACAAAATGGCTATATCAAAATTTTGTTCGGATGCATTTGGGGAAAAAACGGTGTGGGGATGGTAGATGCCCTCCAATCACTATTCACTAATAAGAACGGAACTAGAAATTTCAATTTCCAATCAACTAAGCCCCCTCTGAAGTTTATAAGATCATCCCTTTCATAACAAACATATATGCCCCCAGGGCGGAACTTACAATACTTGCTCCTGGGCCCTGAGGGGTTGTGTCGACCCCGGAGCTTTTGTTATGTGATCTTTGAATTATTTTTAACAAAATGGTTATGTATCGTAGGCATTTGGGGAAAACAAGGCATGGGGGGGGGGGCTAGTTGTCCCTTGATCACTCGTGATTCTTAAAAAGGGCACTAGAACTTCCGATTTCCTATCGAATGAGCCCCTTCCGAAGTTTATGTGACCACCACTTCCATATAAAGTGCCTCTACCTTATGACTTTCACTATAGGCAACGCTAATTCTGCATTTTTGTGCCAGCAATTCCATGACTTACAATCAATTTACCATGGTCTTAAATTGTAGTTAGGAGGTTTGAATTCATCATCTTGAAAAACCAAAGTGGCGATTTCTACCTCTTTGTCTCACAAAGCATCCATTTTTGCCAAAAGAAGGTCGAATTGCCAGGATTACAAGTCAGCTGTTGATGACACGAGTGCCGCAGTGAATACTTAGGAGTACCGTGGTTGCTGATCAATAATAATCAATAGATAATGACTTTTTAAGTAAAAAAAAAAGAGATCGTGTCGCAGCAAAGTGTCGTTTTCTGCCATTTTCTGCAAAAAAAAAAATGACTTTTAGCCAAAAAGGGCCAAAATGCCATATAATGCCAAGGCTAAGATAGCCAATCCACTTTTCATGATTTGAACCCTCAACATGAAAATCCTAAACCCTAAATCTCAAACTCTTCCTTACAAGTCTTGCAGATTACCGCTAGATTGCACATAGATGTTTCATGGCTCATTTAAAAGCTGCTACCTCTCTCTACCTGTAAGCTCTCTACCTCTTCAAGCTCAGCCAGAGTCTATCCAGTTTTAAAGGGGCTGTCCCCTCCTCAACGCCTCGCTCTTTACGCTAAAGTTTGACTCTGTCACACAACTTCATTTTTCAAAACAATAAAAACTTTAGCATAAAGAACGAGGCATTGAGGAGCGAACATCCCCTTTCATATACGGAATAATTTCTGTTCGTTTTAAGTTTTAATGTCGCTCCATACTTTCATTCTAAAAAAACTTGTTTTTTTTTATTTAGTATCCTAAGGAGCCATCAATAGCTGGCCTTAAGCTAAAAAAAAGTTGGAGGTAGGCTTGGGAACACGTTCATGCGCCTTGATTTTTGTTATGGGTTACTAGCTGAAAATAAGTTAAACAACTTTTCTAATGTCCTGAGTGAGAAGTTTGGGCTGGCAGACCCCCTCCTGTTTAGGTCGTTTTCTGTCTATTTTAACGGAGCTTCGAGAAGAATTTTGATTCAATTTAGTTTTTGTTTCGTTCCAGAGCTTGTTGACAGTCAGAAATTTACTTTTTCGGGGTGTGGGGGGGATTTTATTTTGGATGATTTGAATAAGAATTACCCAGAATCCGAAATATTTTAAGATTTTGTAAAATTCAATGGAATTTATTAGTTTGAAAATGAAATAGATTTCTAAGCTACTAATTCTAAATTAAACTTTCAGTTTTACGGAATAGTAAAACGCTCGAGGGTTTAGAGGGCGGCAACACTACGTTTATTTGTGGCAAAAAAATTCCAAAAACAATCGCGACCCGTCGTTTTGTTCCACTATTTTAAAAAGGACTTCTTTTTGTCACTGTTTTCATCTTTCTAAGTTCATTGCTTTCATATATATTGATGATCTAATTAATAAAAATGCCTAAATTTGAAACATTGGTTTATTTTCAGTAAAACACAAATGACATTTTAGCTCTTTGGGGAGTATGCTGGGAGGCCACACCGTTGTTATTTGTGTAAAAAAAAAAAATCGTATTACGCTTGAATTTTTGTAATTTCTATTTGTTTTAGTGTTTTTTCTTTATTCATAGCAATTCCTGCTAGTTTTAGGTTTTAATCTCTTCTTTTAACTTGCTTTGTAAAATTTATTTGGAAAAACAAACAAAACTTTAGCTTTGGATACTATACACTGACCTAGAGCCCGTTGCTCAATTTCGGCCAAGGTACATGGGCGTGGCTTTTCCTATTTCCGCTCGGTTCACAAGTTAAACGAATTAAAGTAGTAATGAATTTACTTTCATTTTCATATCTTAATATTTGTTTTATTTAATTTTAGATAGTTCATTTCTTGCGTGACCTTATTGGATATTGGAAAAATTAACATGGCACGTCTTCGCATGAAATGGATACTCATGTTAGGTGAGTTTTTTTTTATTATAAAAGGCCTGCATTACCGTTTTGAGTATAGCAACAGAATACTTCTATAGAATTAAAAAAAAAAGTTTCTCTTGCAAAAGTAAAGAGCAAAGTTGAAACTTATAACGAACAAAAGTTAGGTACTGCACCGCAGATAACGCAAATATATCTACAAAAGCAGATTAAATAAACTGACTCGTGATATTTTCCAGTATTTGTACTATTGTAGGCTAGAATTCTAAGAGCTAGTGCTTCATGAAAACACAAAACCCACTTAAAAAAAGGATGTTCTATTAGAAGCACAAAGTTCCATAAGTAACCTGCAGAAAATAAAAGATTAGTTTATAGGCGGTCATTGTTTTTCATCGGCCATGAAATCGACAACTTTTAGTATAAAATTATTTTTAGAAGGAAACTCAAGAGAAAAAAACTCAAGACCAAAAACTAGGAGCATTTTCCTTCCCCATGCCTATATTTTTCATCCCCAGATTTACAAAATACCTTTTTAGGGGTATTTACATTGGAAAATGCCTTTCATGGATATTTTCATTCAAAACATCGGGGATAAATGGCAAATTTACCTCCCCCCCCCCTCCGCCCATTTTTATGTGACGCCACTAGACTAGAGATTTTTAATGACTTGTTAGTTTAGTCCATGTCGTCAGCTTGTGCTAGTTTATCCCTAGAAAGGGGTTGACCCCTTCGACCAGGGGGCCAGGCACGATGTCTGTGAATGAAAGGACTTCAGCTATGAAGATACTAGACAACTCCGGTAACAGTAGGCAACTTTGCAGCACAGCGGTTGAAATGCCAGAGCTTTCGGTAAGTCCTTCACCAGTCATAACGTCGCGCTTATACTTTTCATAAATGTCTTTAATCAGAAAGATCCAGTTGGTTGGGATGCCAAAGTCGAAGAGGAAGTGCGATAGACCTTCTGAGCATATGAAATCGAATGACCACTCAATCTCAGCCGGCTGAGTATTCCCGAATGACTATTGAGGAAACGGATCGTATGTCTCCCGGCAGGGTTGGATATAGTGACCATTTGCCCAAGTGCCTATGGTGGTTTTGTGGCAGAGGTGAACGGGGGCTTATTGTTTGTTTTCAAAAGGTCTGGCTGGATTCTATCAAAGCCGGCAGCTTTTTTTTAGAATACTGGCGGCTCCTATTATTTTTGAGTGAAGAGGGCGAGGACTTGGGCTGTAGAGGTTATGGAGAAACTATTCAGCATAGTTGGGTCTGAGTGAATGACTGAATTTAATTTATTTTTAAAATAGTATTTTCATCGAGAGTGAATTTCGCCTGTGGATTTTATTTTGTTTTCATGTTTGTCAGAAAGGGACAAGTTTCTGCACTCTCCTGTGTAGTTGAAATGAAGGTACCCTGTGTTGAAGGCCGATTCGGACTGTTCACATTTTTTCTTTAATAAAAGCACCTATCATTAGCATAAAAAGCGGGTGGCTAGAGGGGGATTGACTGCCCCCCTCCAATCTCTTCCTCATATAAACTATAATTTATGCTCGTTTTAATTTTTAGCGTTGATCTTTACTTTCATTTGAAGAAAACCATGTTTTTTATAGTTTTTGTTGTTTTTGAATATATATTAAGTATTACCCTATATACGGGGAAAGTTATGACCTTCATCATCTCCCGTCCTTTCTACACTCCATTGTTTTTTTTAAGCAGATATATGAAAACATCAACTATGAAAAAGTGGAGCATTCTTAGATATTCTTCCGATGGGGCCTGAAATGCCAAAAGGGATTTTTCAGGCAATCATACTATAAAATTCTCAGGGGCCTTTGGAGAAATATTAAGCATGTGTGCAAATGAATATAATGCCTCGTATCATGCTAAAATAATTTGGTAACAGGTAAGAATCTACCACATGGACACCGGCAGGAGGGAGGGGGGAATGTCCCCCTTGAAACTTGGCACTATAAAGTAATCATAAGGAAACCACAGGAAAGAGAGCAGAATAGGAAAAAACATAGAAGAAATGTGTGTGGCCCCATTGTTGGCTGCCTGCCAATAGATTTGGGTCTTTAATAAGGAAAATATAAGTTCTAATTTGTGACTGAGCAACCCCTTTCCCGTTTTCCACAAACATTTTTTCTATATGGTTTGGTTGGAGTAACAAAAAAATAAAAAAAAATCAAATTCTTCATAATAATGAATGTCAAGTAAATAACGATCCTTGTCAATAACGAAAGTATAAGAGCCTAACTATTGATAACATCAAATCAAAGGATCAGCTTTTTATGGTGATTAAATAAAAAGAAAGTTTTTTTTAACTGAAAGTAAGAGTGACATTAAAACTTAAAACGAACAGAAATTTTTCCGTATATGAAAGGGGCTGTCCCCTCCTCAACGCCTCGCTCTTTACGCTAAATTTTTTTATTATTTAAAATATAACATTGTGAGACAGACTCAAACTTTAGCGTAAAGAGCGAGGCGTTGAGGAGGAGACAGCCCCTTTCATATACGGAATAATTTCTGTTCGTTTTAAGTTTTAATGTCGCTCCTTACTTTCAGTTAAAAAAAAAAAAATTTAATTTAATTTCTGAAGGTTTTTGAATTAATGGAGCTTTGATTTTGGCTCACCGTACATGAATAATTAAAACGAAATTTGCATATTAATTTTACTTTTTTTGGCTAAATGGCTTTCTCGAAATTTTGTTCTGACGTAACTTACGAATTAACTTACGTAACGAACTTCTATATTCGTATGTAATTATTACGTATATTAGGGAGTTCGCTCCCTAGTCAATACCTTGGCCTTTACGCTAAAGTTCGAATTTTGTTTGAATCACAAACCTCTGAATCACAAATGCCGGTTAATCCGGCGCCCCCTTCATAGAAACGTCCCTTCCCCTTGGAAAGATCCTCCCCCGCAACCCCTTACTCCGAACTCCCCCCCCCCCCACCAGAAAAGAAATATCTCCTGAAAACGTCTGTATACTTCCCAATAACCGATACTATATGTAAATTAAATAAAAAAAAACAAGTTTTTTTTAACTGAAAGTAAGAAGCGGCATTAAAACTTTAAACGAACAGAAATTTTTCCGTATATGAAAGGGGATGTCCCCTCCTCAACGCCTCACTCTTTACGCTAAAGTTTATTATTGTTTAAAAAAAAGTTGTGAGAAAGTCAAACTTTAACGTAAAGAGTGAAGCGTTGATGAGGGAACAGCCCCTTTCATATACGGATAATTTCTGTTCGTTTTAAGTTTTAATGTTGCTCCTTACTTTCAGTTAAAAAAACGTTGTTTTTTTATTTAATTTTTGAACGTTTTTCAATTAATCCAGTTTTGATTTTGGCTCACCGTACATTAATTATTAAAACAAAATATGCATGTTAATTTCACTTTTATTTGATTAAATTGCTTTCTCGAAACTTGTTTAATTTTATTTACGAACGTGCAAATTTTATTTAAGTAACTTACGAATTAACTTACGTAACGAACTTCTATATTCATATATTTTTAATACGTATATTAGAAGGTTCGCTCCCTAGTCAATACCTTGCTCTTTAAGCTAAAGTTCGAATTTTGCTCCAATTCTTTAAAAATGACCGCTTAATCACAAAGGCCGTTAATTAGAATAGATAACTCTTATGAAAGTCGAGGTATTGACTAGGGGGTGAACCCAATCATATACGTAAAATTTTCTGTTGGTTTTAAATATTGATGTTGCTGCTTACTTTCAGTTGAAAAACTTTTTTTTTAATTTCTGATCTCTCTTTTAAATAATGCTGGGAAATCCAGCGTCCCCTTCATAGCAATGTCCCTTCCCCCAGGATAACGTCCTTCATGGAAAGATCCTCCCATTTTTTTGGTCACTTAAAAAAGGAATTAGAACTTTTAATTTCCATTCAAATGAGCTCTCCCACGATATTCTAGGACCACTGGGTCTATACGATCACCCCTGGGAAAAAAAAAAAAAATAAATAAATACGCATCCGTGATCTTTCTTCTGGCAAAAAATGCATAATTCCACATTTTGTAGATAGGAGCTTGAAACGTCTACAGTACGGTTCTCTGATACGCTGAATCTGATGGTGTGATTTTCATTAAAGTTCTGTGAATTTTAGGGGTTGTTTCCCCCTTTTTTTGAAAATAAGGCAAATTTTCTCAGGTGCGTAACTTTTGATGGGTAAGACTAAACTTAATGAAACTTATATATTTGAAATCAGCATTAAAATCTGATTCGAATATAATCGTATTCTCTAATACACTAAATCTGATGGTGTGAGTTTCATTAAGGTTCTATAACTTTTAGGAGGATTTCCCCCCTTTTTTTGAAAATCAGCCAAATTTTCTCAGGCGCGTAACTTGATGGGTAGGACTGAACTTGATAAAGCTTATATATTTGAAATCAGCATTAAAATCTGATTCTTTTGATATATCTATTGGTATCAAAACCCCGTTTTCTAGAGTTTCGGTTACCATTGAGCTGGGTCGCTCCTTACTTACAGTTCGTTACCACGAACTGTTTGACAATGGGCAAAGTTCATAACTTGTAGCCTTTCCCCCGGAAAGTGTGGGGAATTAATTCATCCTCAAAGACATATTTATGAAATTTTTGAGTATGCTGAACAAAATGGCTATCTCAAAATTTTGATTGGGTGACTTCAGAAAAAAATGAGTGTGGGAGGGGCCCAAGTTGCCCTCCATTTTTTGGTCACTTAAAAATGGCACTAGAACTTTTAATTTCAGTTCGAATGAGCCCTCTCACGATATTCTAGGACTACTGGATCGATACGATCACCCCTGGGGGAAAAAAAAAGTAAACACGCGTCCGTGGTCTTTCTTCTGGAAAAAAAATACAAAATTCCACATTTTTGCAGATGGGAGCTTGAAACTTCTATAATCGAATTCTCTAATATATTAAATCTGATGGTGTGAGTTTCATTAAAGCTCTATGACTTTTAGGGGTTGTTTCTCCCTTTTTTCGAAAATAAGACAAATTTTCTCTGGCGCGTAACTTTTGATGGGTAAACTAAACTTGATGAAACTTATATATTTGAAATCAGCATAAAAAATTGACTCTTTTGATGTATCTATTCGTATCAAAATTTCGTTTTTTAGAGTTTCGGTTACTATTGAGCCAGGTCGCTCCCTACTTACATTTCGTTACCACGAACTGTTTGATCCTAAATATATATTTGCTTATCAGTATTTAATGCAGTTATTAGTGCACAAGAGAGTTCGCATAATTATAATAAACACAAGGAAAACAACTTAATAAGGGGCAATTTTGGTAAGAATATGCCGTCAACTTTTGCTTGTATTGCAAGAGTACCCAAGAGCTGATATATGAAGCCACTATAATCAGAAATGTTTCTCCTGAACGGAATGCTGGGAATTTCTGTATATTCCCCCTGAACGGACACGTTTTTGTGTTTTATTATCATTTTTTTTTTCTAGGAGGGATTGTATTTATCTAGTTGTCACTTTGAAAAAGATTTAATTTTTACAGTTATGAAGTATAAAGGTGCCAAGTATACTGTTTTTTGGTATTCAAAATTAAATTAAAGATATTGGATTAAAGATTTTTATTTGATTTTCTTAATCTTAGTTTTAATGTTTTAACTTTGAACAAACTACTTTGATAATGAGTTACTTTTACAAACACTGAGTCTAAAGGCATAAAATATTTTGGTGTATGATAGCCAAGCTCAAAACTGTCGATATTGTTAAAAAATATCCGTCCAACGCTTCGGCATTGCTCAACAGAACTGAGTGCTGGAAGTTTATATCTTAGTTTTTGTAATTAGGCTATTGTTTTGTGTATTTTTTGTAATTAATTGTTACTTTTTCATTTTTATATACTTTTGTTTTAATTGACATAGGGCCTACTTTTTCTATTGCCTTTGGAAAAATGTTTGTCTCTAAGCTTCACTAAATACAAAAACAAGTTTTTTTCAGCTGAAAGTAAGGAGCAACATTAAAACTTAAAACGAAAGGAAAGTATTTCGTATATGAGGGGGGTTACCTCCTCCTCAACACCTCACTCTTCACGCTACAGTTTTTCGGCACTTTAAAAAAAAAGTTTCTTATCGTTCTAATTAAACGACCCTTGTGTTTCAGGAGTCGTTTTTAAAGAACTGAGCCACAATTTAAACTTTAGAGTAAAGAGAAAGGTGTTGAGGAGAGGGCAACACCCCACCACCCTCAAATACGTAATAATTTCTGTTTGTTTTACGTTGTTCCTTACGTTCAGTTGAAAAACTTGTTTTTTTATTTAATTTCTGACCGTTTTTCAAATAACGCCTGGATAGCTGGCTCCCCCTCAACGGAAAAATCCCCCTCCCCACAGAAATATCCTCTGGACAATTCAATCTTGGCGAAAATTTACCTTTAACGTCTCCACGCGTAAAATTGAATCGGTAAAGAGAAAGCAAGAAATATAAAGAAGTTTCTTATAGGAATTCTGGCAAATTCACCCAGTGTAAAATTTCCCCTGAAAAGTTCACCCCTGGAAAGTTTCCTCTTCATAAAAAATTCTCCACGTGCAAAATCCTCCCGGTAGAAAATTTATCCTCCCCTCCTCAGCTGAAAAATGTATGGATACTTTCCAATAACAAATACTATACGTTTTCAATGGGCAAATTTTAAAATCTACAAATGTTTCCCCAGGGTCTGTAGGGGGTCATTTTATATATAAGGAAATAGTTATTGGGCCTTTCAACTATGCTGACCAAAATAGCTATCACAAAATTTTGATCGGATGATTTTGAGAAAAAAGTGGCGTGGGAGGAGGCCTAGCTGCCCTCCAATTTTCTTTGTCACTTAAAAAAGGCACTAGAACCTTTCTTTTCAGTTAGAATGAGTTCTCTTTGACGTTCTAGACCCACAGGGTCGATACGATCATCACTGGAAAAAAAAACAACGAAAAAACAACAACAAATCTGGGGTCTTTCTTGTGGCAAAAATAACAAAATTCCACATTCTTGCAGATATGAGCTTGTAAACTACCGGTTCTTTGATACACTGAATTTGCTGGTATGATTTTCATTAAAATTCTATGACTTCTAAGGGTTGTTTCCTCCTTTTTGGAAAACCAGACAAATTTTCTCCGGCTCGTGGCCTTTGGTGGGTAAGACTAAACTTAATGAAACTATATATATATATATATATATATATATATATATATATATATATATATATATATATATATATATATATATATATATATATATATATATATATATATATATATATATATATATATATATATATATATATATATATATATATAAAAATATATATATATATATATATATATATATATATATATATATATATATATATATATATATATATATATATATATATATATATATATATATATATATATATATATATATATATATATATATATATATATATATATATAACCCTGTTTTACATTGTGAGGAATTTTCCAGTGGATATTTATTTGAAGACTTTTTATAATCGGCTTAACTATGGTTTGGTTATTTTGACCGCTGTGATTTCCCCTGGGAACAATTATTTTAGCTCAGTGCTGCCGATTGGAGGTTGCCAATAGAAGATTTTATTACACAAATCTTGTAAGTAATTATCAACCTTTTCTTAAAGTGCGTCGACAGTACTGCGTTGTTTTCGGGATGTCGACGGAAATGGAGGAAAAATTATTCTTGAATGCTGTGTTGAACTTTGTGAGCCGTAGTATGGAAAAAGGAGAAAAACTGAAGGGAATAGTTGATACAGGCGTCGGCTTTTTCACACCAGAAGAAATTCTGAAAGCAAAAGAATCGCTCCATCAACTAATGCAGTTTACAACACGCTGTAAAACTCACGCAAAAGATGAAGAGAATTTTACGGACATTTGCAGATGGATTGACCAAGCTCAAGCCAAGAAGACCGAATTGCCCAACTTTGTTATTGATCTTCCCTGTTCAGTCTCAGCTCCTAGTGAAGCTACTATAGCGACCGTAGCTATTAAGGTGAATGAATTGTCTCGAGTTATTAAGAACCATTTTTCTATTAATGCCAACAAACACACCGAATGGCAGTAGGGTAAGAGGTACCATTTTGCCCACTTTATGTTCCATCCTGTTTATTGCGGCCTTTACGGTCCTTCCGGTTTTTCTGGTAATTCTATTCTAGAGGGGCATTACACCCTTTCAAAGAGAGTGAGTATCCTCTCACATGGCCTTATGCTTCTACGACGCCCCCGTACAAACAGGTTCTTCTAGTAGTTACGGGTCATGACACTCTTTGCCAAGAGGAACGAGTATAACTTGATGGGCGATTAGGATTTGAATATAAGGAATAGTTTTCTTTACAATTCATATTAGTAAGAGAATTGAATTCAAAGAAAATGGTTTTTATTTGCGAGGATATTAGTGGAGAGAAAAAAAATGAGTGGTGCATTTACATTATTGGAGATTAATGATGGAACCGACAGCAGCAGCAGCAGTAGCAATGATATACGAGTACCCAATGTGGCTGTGGAAATAACTGCTGGTTGTAGACTATGTCTTGAATGTGAAACTATGTATTCTAGATACGTTATATAATTAAGCAAATTTAAGCAAGATGAGCAGCTGTGTTTTGCTAGAAAAGTTAATATTCTCCATATAAATAAACTTCGGTCAGCATTAGATGTTCTATCGAAATATATTGATGAGAAGAAAATGCATCAGTGAATATTATTATTGTAATTATTTTCAATAAAACTGTTTCTAAATCAATAGTATTTTTTCTTTTTTTCTATAGTAGACTATCATATTTTTTGAGCACAAAAAAGAGATTCTGATTAGTCTGAGGTTGGTTGTGAGAGAGTTAGGACTCTAAAAAATGGATAGATTCGAGAAAGATCGAATCATGAGGAATCTAGTTCTTATGGAAAAACATTTGATTCTAGACGATGATTTTCTAGAGTTGTCTATTCAAAGGAAGATATTTTCTCGGGGAATGCTTGTTGATATAATGAAAACTTATTCTCCGTCATTATACTATTGTATGAATCTTCTACATCATGGTCCAAATGAATTTACAAAATTTATTGATATATTGATTACGACGCATAAAAATGATTTTGTGGATATGATTTTAAACATTAGTTTTTAGAAATTTTAGGACTTTTTTTTTTAATAAGAAATATTGTGCTCAAGGAGGATTTACTCCTCTCTCTCTATCTCAGGCAATTTTTTTATGTTGATAGCTAAGTTTAATTGTGGCAGTGAGAGCGTCAACACATGACAAAATGTTCCATACATGTCCACTATGTATGTACTCACTGGGCAGCTGGTCATCATGTGAGAATTGCACAATGATTGAGGAGTGTGATGAAAAGTGTAGATTATGCAACCCATGTAAATTGCATAGAGGATATGCTGTAAAAATTGAAGATTGTAAGTTCTGTCTTGAAGAGGTGTTTGACTCTCATCCTAGAGGCTACCTATGCTCCAAGTGTCATTATGATAAATGCAATCAGTGGGACTCTGCATATCTCGGTATGATTGTAAGTAGTAGGAACAGTGCGTTTTTTTTAGCGCTACGTGAGGTGCATAAGAACTGGTTTCTAATGGTCTTGAAGGCTGACCCGGGTCAAAGAGGCTACAGTTTGAACAACCAAAGACTATGGTTTCTAAGTAATTGCTTTGAAGACAACGGGTGTTTTGATTATAAACCCACTGATTTCTATTTGGCAGTGATAGAATATGATTCGACATTTGAGGACACTGTTTATGAAATTGCTTCAAATATGCAAATTGAAACATGTGAATTCTATAGAATGAATGCGAATAGTATCATTGACTATACAAAGAGGTAAGACAAGAGTGAAGTCGCACTCTACTGTAGAAAAAGTGACCCAGACATTGCAGTACATCAGAATCAGTACACTGTGAATTCAGATACTCTACCCGCACTAGTTGTTGTCAACGTACATCTATTAGGTGACGAAATCTAAAGATTATAAAAATAGTTTTATCATGTATATAATTTTTTTTTTTTTATTAATATAAAATTTACAAAAAATACTTATTACATTTTATTCTTAGGGCACTAAAATCAATATTAAATACACTTGTAAGTATATCCGAGCACTCGAGTTTAGTCAAAAACCTTATTTGAAAACGTTTGTTGACACTTTTGTCAGCAAACGTTCTGCAGCAAAGACGAAAGCCGAAAAAGAAATTTATAAACTCATTTTGAATTCGGCTTTCGGCAAAATGTGTGAGAGTGTTCGTAATAGGAATCGTTGCGACGTTGTGACCGATCCAGAACAATGTGCTCGAATTATTGCCGATCCCAATTACACTTCCTTTACAATCATTGGCCCGGACATGGTACTTTTGAATAGGAAAAAAAGACGCATTGTCCTAAATAAAAATATTGCTGCAGGCAGTGCTATCTTGGAGATGTAAAAAAAGCTCATGTTGTAGTTCTACTACAAATTGGCCAGGGTACAGTGGCCTGAAAAGTGGCAAGTAGAGGTCTGCTACGGTGACACGGATTCTCTACTGTTAAAAGTAAAAACATCAAATCTAATTGATGATTAGTCGCACGGTGAAATTATCAGCTCACGAATGGACTACACCAATTGGAGTGTTGATCTTTACCCTGAGCTAGTAAAACGTCGGGCGCCCAATCAACTTTTATTTTTAAAATCTGAAACGGGTAGCGACTTGATTTCCCGTGGTATGTTTGTAGGTCCGAAGGCGTAATTTATACAGACATACGATGAAGAAATCAAGAAACTTTGCAAAGGAGTACCCACGTGCTATGTGGACAAGAATTTCAATATGGACATTTATAGGAATTGTATTGTTGAAAATGCAATTCCACGAGCCAAATTGTTGGCAATTATATCATTGAACTAAAAGAACTGTACTGTAAATGTAGAAAAAATAGACATGAGTACCATTTCCGACAAGGTCTATGTTTGTCAAGATGGTGTGACCACCCTCCCCCTTGGTCACTATTTAACTTCAGACCGGATCGAATGTATTGCCCACCGTGAAAGTCTCGGTTTAAATAAAGTCCTGTAAATAATTTCCTAAAAACCTTTGGGGGGGGGGGGGGGCTCGCGGCCCGGGGGGGGGGGCGGCCGCCGCCAGCGCGGGGGGCGCACCGTCACCAAAGTTATCTCTTTTTTTGGACTTGGAGCAGATTTTTTCAAGTGTCATCTCTAATTTAATGTTTTTTTCTCTGTAAAAAAAAAAAAAATGTTTTTTCTCTCTGTGTGCATGTAAATGTTGTTGTTGTATTTTTATTATAAATAAATTTAAAAAAAAATTTATTTTTTCAAATGCTCTCTCTAATTTAATGTTTTTTTTTTCTCTATAAACAAAAAAAGTTTTTTTTATATGTGTGTACCTATTTAAATGTTGTTGTTGTATTTTTTTTATTATGAATAAATTTAAAAAAAAAAGTGTATTTTTTAAATGTATTGTTACATTTTTATGTTAATATAATAAAAGAAAAAAATATTATTCTTTGTCTTTTGTCTTTGTCTTATGGAAGAACAGAGTAGTAGGGAAAAAAAAAATTATTTAGTAATTAGACAATTAGGGTCTACAGTTAGTTTTACAGGTGAACTGTTGAAAGGAACATGTATAAATTTAAAACACCATTCAGATTGTTTCTGTGGGTGCCCTCAATGTCGGGAAAAACAACACTCTTAATTACAATAATTAAAAATTGTGATAAAATGTTTGCGGAAAAGCCGAAAAAATTCTACTATTGCTATAGTATTTGGCAGGATTCATAAAATAAAATAACAGCACGGGCTGCCATTGGTTCGATGATGCAGATAAAGTACATCCAGGTAATTGATGTTCTCAACATTATTTAACCAAACTCCTTTCTGATCATTTACGATCTGTCTTACTCTATAGAACAATGTTCCCAGAAAATGCTGCAATTGTTCACTGTTCGCTCTCACCATGAACAGATTTCCGTTACTCTGGTTCTACACAATCTCTTTCATCAGAGCAAATGTATGCGAACACTTGCTTTGAACTCTACCTACTATATCATCTACAGAATTGTTCGTGATTCTAGCTCGCTAATAACCCTCAATAAACAAATCTATCCAGGTGCCCCTAAATTTCTACTCTCAGCATACAATCAGGCAACTAATAAACCCCACGGCTATATCCTGCTGGATCTTAATCAAAATACACCTGAGGATCTGCGTGTAGTCACAGATCTTTTCGACAATGAAATTACTGTATATATCCCGGTGAACACTAAAAAGACCTATTAGTCACTATCATGACACTGAAGAAACTACATGAAAATAGACATTTGTTTTCAGTTCTAAGCACCTCAAAATCTCAGCTTAGAAAAGCAATACTCAAACATGGTATTGACAATGATTTCATTAATCTAATATCTGAAATTTGTTTAAATTTGACCGAGGGTAATGTTCAACTGCCAGAAGTAGTTAAGCAACAGGCATAGCAACATCGTTCCAGTGTGCGTACATTGGCCTCTAAAAAGAAAGGAAATAATTGTAAAAGGAAACGACTTCTTCAGACAGGCGGTAGCTTTTTCACACTTTTACTGCCAATAGTCGCAGGACTTGTAAACAGTTTTCTCTAGAGAATGGCAAAACCCTATAAATTGATTCCAATTGAACTCGCTCTCTCACCCGTGGAACACTTTGATGACAATCTAAGTAAATTCCTCGACAATGAAACTATTGATGATGATAAAAAACTGATTTTACTTCAAGATGCTCTTCGCTGAGTGGACAAACACTATCGATCAAAGCCCACTGCTGCTGACCTTAAAAAATAATCATTTCCTCAAGAATCTGATGCTGTTGTAACAAAATTAAAGAAGGAGGATTTGTTTTAATTTTTTTTTAAAATTTTAAATCTATTGCCCCACTCATATCGTGAACAACGTAAACGACTCCTAATCTATCTCTTGGAAAGTGATCAAATTCAAGTTGAGAGCAATGGGGAAAGGATTATAATTCAGGGCAAGAGCTATAATCTACTTGATTTAATGTATGACATGGTTACAAATCGTAAATCACTATTATCAGTTGACACTCGTCTATACAACTTTCTAAATACATTAAACTTCCCCAAAAGTCTTATTGGCGATAGACAAATTCTAAAAAAATTAAATGAACGTGCATCATCATCATCAACATTAAAAGATGAACTTGAAGCAGAAGAAGATTTTAAATCAATTTTGGAAAATACTAGCACACCACTGATAGCTAGACAAAAGCGAAGACGTATCAAGTCAACGTCTCCGCCACCAGCAGCAGCAGCAGCCAGTATACAAAAGGGTAGCGGACGTTACACAACTTCTTTACGTTCAAAATGGCTGAAGTTCTGAAAGGTGTTTATGAAAATATTGGCGAGGCGGGGAGTTTAAGTTCCCCCACAACTCTTTCCAAAGTCACGGGTGTTCGCACTAAAAGTGTACAAGACTATCTACAAAATGAACCAAGTTACACTCTACATAGAAATCATAGACTTCATGCCAATCAATATCGAAAAACTAAAGCCTTTTACCCATTGGATATAATGCAAGCAGATCTCCTGACTCTAGATGAAATTCAAAGACGCCACAATACACCGTACAGGTACATTCTACTTGCAATCAGTGTTTTTAGTCGATATGCATTTGCTATTCCATTGCGATCAAAGAGAGGTGTTGAAGGTGCTCAGGTTATTGAAAGTATTCTCCAACAGGAATCATATAAAAAAAAGTCAAACGGATCGTGGTAGTGAATTTGTTAATCCCTATGTTGCAAAATTACTAGAGAAATATAGTACGCTTCTCTATCATGGTGATAGTACTATAAAGGCTGTATTGGCCAAACGATTAATAAAAACTATTTGACTTTTAATTTCAAGATATTGTACAATGAAGAATAAGCCGGCTTTTATTCATGATCTAGATAAAATCATGTTGATTTATAATCAACGGCCTCATCGCTCATTGTCCAACTCTACACCAACGGAAGTTCATCATTCGGATCATAATACAATTGACATCTTTCTTAAAGAATATTCCAATGAATCAAAGGTCAAGAAGAAGAAGAAAAATAAATTCAATGTTGGTGATACTGTTCGAATTAATAAAGCAACTAATGTTTTTGAAAAGGGTAATTACTTGTGGTCCACAAAATTTTTTACGGTCTCAAAAATCATAAGCTCTACATAACTCACTGCTTAATTGCGCAATACCAAGCATGAGGTTAGCCTCAGTATTTCCTACGACTCTAACCTACAAAAAGTAAAAAATAATCCTGAAATATCCCAAATTGAAAGGATATTAAAGACATGTACTTGCAGGGGTCAGAAACAGTTACTTGTTCGGTGGCAAGGATACAACTCTGATTTTGATTCTTGGATCGGTGTTGAACATATTGACAATGCCCAATGATTTCTATGTAACTTTCATGTCCAACATTTCCGATCCTCTCTACAATGACTTGAATACGACAAGTGATTTTTGGACAAAACTATCCCCCGCCGTCAAATTTGACGGTGCATATGAAGTGGCCCTTGTTGACTGTATCCTCAAATACCTATGACGTCCTGAGAAAGGATCGTGTGTATGAAATAAAAGTGATACCATTTGATTGGACTATGACCGGGTTGGGCTTTGCCGACTATGAATGGGTTGAAGCACTTAAATCTAGTGACTATCCACATGTCAGATTGAAATATATTGAATTTGATACAATTGGAGATCTGTTTCGTACAATCCATAGAAAAATCTCATATCGTCAGAATGGTACATTCAATTTTAATTAGTCATTGGAACATGATAGGATTTACATTAGCTCACCTGTTTACACTGAAACAATTATTCTCAATGACAATCTGAAAGATGTTCTTGACTTTAAACATAACATAATCAATGTGAAAAATGCAGGCGCCGTTTACGGGATGGATCAAGTTATTTTTGATGATTATCCTACGGGTTTTGCCTTGGACTCTTGCATATTTCTATACGCATCCTGTGTGGAAACGTCAAGATTCGTTAAATCAAATGAACCCCTCATACGAGTTCTTTAAAGAAAAACATCTCATGAACTTGTTCGCCACCACAATATAAAGCATCTTCAGTATGTTCCCGTAAACACTTCATATTTGTAAATCTGTCAGTTAACACTAATAAGTTATTTGGGTGATCCTCTAGAAATAACAAAAGACCTAGCTGTTATTACATTTCATTTTCGACCTATTATCAACGACAAAGACGGTACAACAGACTAAAAAAAAAAATTAATACTAGAAAAATTTTATTTGTCTGTCCTGACTATGCCTTTGATCTTGGTTCTTTGAGTCAACCTCAAATAGGCTCTGTCTAGTACTATTCCAAGGGTCATACACCCCTGTCTGGCTCTGTTATAGATAGCAAGGTTGCTAAGCTATTTTGTTCTGCACTACCCCTTGCCAGAAAATATCTTCTACCTGCTGCATCAAATTTTGCTGCCTCAACACTACAGGACTGGGGGTCGGGCAAGAATTTCAAGGAGAGTGTTAAAGAAAATATTAGATCGTCACCAAGAGCCGTTGGCGAACAATTAAAATCTCGACAAAATGGGGAGGGATTGAAAAGGACGCGTTCGCATCATTCACTCATCAGTCTCCACCCAGGCAGGAAGCAAAGGACATCAACAAGGACTTTGAGAAATAAAACAACAAAGACCAATAAGCAGCAGAAGAAGAAGAAGAAGAAGATCGTTAGATCAAAGAAGGATTTCTTCTCTTAAGATGACTTATCTCCCTCACAAGGAATCACATTCATCAATCAGTTACTCGTTGAGTCTATCCAATGCTGAAAATGTTGATGTCAGTATTAAGAATGGCTACTATGAACAGTTTCACCGCCCTCAACCCTTTTGGGAAAATATACACTTTCAAATATTTTCAAATGAACACTATTTCATTGATTAGTAATCAACATTTATTGATTTAAATGGTGCAGTGAAGAAAAAGTCAGATAATACAACTCCAAATGACGGCGAGGGTCTCTCCTATGAAAACTGTATTCTGCACAACCTATTCAAACAAATTAATGTATTTATTAATGGAAAATTGGTGAGCACTAGCAATAATTTATCCAACTATTAAAGTTACATACAATTTATGATGATGACGCCAAAGGCGTACAAGGAGATGAGAGGACAATCATCGGGTTATGAATATCGAACAGGTGTTGATACTGACGGTGAGTTGACCACATCAGTGACCCAGGAGTATCATCTAGTTGGAAAATTAAATCATGAGATATTCAATATATCCCAATGGCTACCCCCCCCAATGTCAAGATTGACATAAAGTTACAGATGGCACCATTGAATTTCATTTTGAGAAAAACACTTCCTGCAGCACCCGATGCAAATGTCCTCATCGGCAATTCTCCACGTTCGAAAACAACAAGTTATGAGCTCTGTTGCATTGGCAGTGGAAAAGCTAAGAGCCAATGGTAACAACATTAAACTTCTTGTCCCCCATACAATCACCAATCAACGTCACAGTGCCACCGGTTCTCGTAGCTATAGCGATTCATCATTTATCAATGGAGAAATCCCTTCAAAATTGTCTTTGGCCTGTGTGAAGAGTGGCAGTGCCGTTGGATCCTAGACTACATCCCCACATGATTTTAATTTTTTCGGTCTATCTAGCCTTGTGTGTAAGGTTAATGGAATTCCACTGTACACTCTATCTCTTGACAAAAAATAATATCTAAATCTCTACGAATTGACCATGCAATCCCTAGATCATAACTCAACTATTTGAAAATGGAATAACTGAATCAATGTTTTCAAAAAATCATGGGGTTATTGTTTTGGACTTGTCAGGCACACAGGATATGAGCATAGTACGAACAGGGACTGTACGTTTAGAGTGTACATTTGCCGATGCTCTGACTGAGAGTATCACGCTACTATCACTGAGTCAATTTGAAACCTATTGGGAAATCACACCTGACGGCAGTGTTCTACTAGACCTTGCACCATGAACACAAATCAAATAATCAATGTATTTAGTATGGACCCATACATGTCCCAATACAAGTCCTATTGCATACCCTCGGACTTCATTTAAAAAATTCCAAGTGATAACAAGACCCTACTCATTGTTAATAGCAGTCCATCGACTTTGAAGACTGGCCATTGGCTATGCATCTTTCAAAACAGCGAAGAATATTGAATTTTTTGATCCTCTTGGCCTATCGTATAAATTCTATGTTCCATACATCAGCAACTTTATTGAAAGCAGTGGGAAAACCATTATTCAAAATCAACGAAGAGTACAGGATTTAACGACTAAGACATGTGGCTTTCATGCACTACTCTTTTTCATGTTCAGATGTCGTGGCTACACCTACAAGCAGTTTCTCAACATCTACGTTGACTTAACTAGCTTTAACTACTTGATTTTTTATAAAATAATTAAAATTTTTTTTAATATTTATTTTTTTGCAAAAATAACAAAAGTTTAAAAATATTTATTTTAAATTGTTTATTAATAAAAAAAAAAAAATTACATAAATTATAAAACGAATTTTATACTCTTTAGATTTCATCCACTGCTAGATATTTTTTGACAAAAAATAGTGCAGGTAGATTATTTTAATTCACAGTGTACTGATTCTGATGTACTGCAATGTCTGGGTCACATTTTCTACAGTAGAGTGTGACTTCACTCTTGTCATACCTCTTTGTATAGTCAAAGATACTATTCGCATTCATTCTATAGAATTCACATGTTTCAATTTGCATATTTGAAGCAATTTCACAAACAGTGTCCTCAAATGTTGAATCATATTCTGTCACAGCAAAATAGAAATCAGTGGGTTTATAATCAAAACACCCATTTTCTTCACAACACTTATGTAGAAACCATATTCTTTTGTTGTTCCAACAGTTGAATCTTTGACCTGGTTCCTCCTCCCAGAACAATCTAAAACCGCAACGACACCAATCTCGTATCACTAAACATAAATCACGGGTAGGATTCTTTCCAATCATACTGGGATATGTACTCTCCCACTGCTTACATTTTTCATAATGACAATTTGAACATAGGTGAACTCTAGGATGAGAGTCACAAACATCTTCAAGACAGGAATTACAACCTTTAATTTGTACAGCATATCCTCTATGTAATTTACACGGGTTGCATAATCTACACTTTTCATCATACTCCTCAATCATTGTGCAATTTTCGCATGATGACCAGCTGCCCAGTGAGTACATACATAGTGGGCATGTATGAAACATTTTGTCATGTGTTGACGCTCTCACTGTCACAATGAAACTGAGCTAGCAACATCAAAAAATTGCCTGAGATAGAGAGAGAGGAGTAAATCATCCTTTATCACCATCTTTCTTATGAAAAAAAAAAAGTACTAAATTTGTAAAAACTAATTTTTAAAATCATATCCACATTATAAATTTGATGCGTCGTAATCAATATATCAATAAATTGTGTAAATGCATTTGGACCACGATGTAGAAGCTTCATACAATAGTCTAATGACGGAGAATAAGTTTTCATTATATCGACAAGCATTCCCCGAGAAAATATCTTACTTTGAATAGACAACTCTAGAAAATCATCATCTAGAATCAAACGTTTTTCCATAAGAATTAGATTCCTCATGATTCGATCTTTCTCGAATCTATCCATTTTTTAGAGTCCTAACTCTCTCACAACCAACTTCAGACTAATCAGAATCTCTTTTTTGTGCTCAAAATATACGCTAGTCTACTATAGAAAAAAAAGAAAAATACCATTGATTTAGAAACAGTTTTATTGAACATAATTACAATAATAATATTCACTAATGCATTTTGTTCTCATCAATATATTTCGATAGAACATCTAATGCTGACCGAAGTTTATTTATATGGAGAATATTTACTTTTCCAGCAAAACACAGCTGGTCCTCCTGCTTAAATTTGCTTAATGATATCACGTATCTAGCATACATAGTGTCCCATTCAAGACATAGTCTACAACCAGCAGTTATTTCCACAGCTACATTAGGTACTCGTATATCGTTGCTGCTGCTGCTGTCAGTTCCATCATTAATCTCCAATAGTGTAAATGCACCACTCATTTTTTTTTCTCTCCACTAATATCCTTTCAAATAAAAACCATTCTCTTTGAATCCAATTCTCTTACTAATATGAATCGTAAAGAAAACTATTCCTTATATTCAAATCCTAATCACCAATCAAGTTATACACGTTCCTCTTGGCAAAGAGTGTCATGACCTGCAACTACTAGAAAAACCTGTTTGTACGGGGGCGTCGTAGAAGCATAAGGCTATGTGAGAGGATACTCACTCTCTTTGAAAGGGTGTAATGCCCCTCTAGAATAGAATTACCAGAAAAACCGGAAGGAACGTAAAGGCCGCAATAAACAGGATGGAACATAAAGTCGTCAAAATGGTACCTCTTACCCTACTAATGGCTAAGCAATTCAAATCAGCCTGATAAGACCTCCTATGCAATCATCCTGAAAAATCTGATCGAGTCACGTTATAACCCGAGTCCGAGTCAGAGGTTCGTAAAATTAGTATGTGCGGGTACAATTGAACAATATATATTGAGGATAGTAAAATTGGACTGGAAAATAGTGGTTCGTTCAAAAAACAAAAGTGAAACCATTGTTGAGTCAATCAAGACCAACCAGCCGCAGATTTCTGCTGCCATAAAGAGCCCTAGCTATATTGATGTAGTGAAACGAGTTCCTCTGACGTATCAGCGGATGAGATAACGGCACTGATCCTCAGAGCTACGAAGTCTGAACATCTTGGCAGTTCCCGTACGTTCAACGTTTTTTTCAGCTGTCGATTGGATTTGGATAAATTTCTTAAGGACACCGAAAATCTTTCACGCAAAACTGCCCACTGAAGAATTCCGTTTCTTACCCAATCGTTGCCGCTCAGGCCGCAACCTAGGTAACCTAGCTGCCGAGTGCACCAATAGCCCTCTGCTCCAGAGGTGGCTCGTCTGACCCCGTCTCTAAAAAGACCAATACATAAAAGTGTACTCGTGCTATGTTTTGCGTCTCCAGCAAGAAAGCGGGTCATACTTGCTATAGCGTGAAGTGTCCGGAAAGCCAGCAAAAGACAACTCATTAACATGCTGAATGATGAAATCTCTAACATTTTATCATTCTCTTGGAATATAAACAGAATTTTTTCCAAGTGGTCTATTGTGGTTGACCAGTTTGTGAATAAATATACTGTGATATACCAGCAAGAATATTTCATCACAGAAGCTGGCCTAAACCTACTAAATCTCTGGCCGTCCTACTCTGTGCCTGCAAAACGTGCCTCCATGCCTGCAAAACTCCATGCCTGCAAAACGTTCATCTCCGAGGGACCATCTGTCTGGTGGTATTGCCACGCTGGTAAGCAATCGTCTCGAGTGCGAAGTATATGATAACAGTGACAGTTTTCTTGCAACTAGACTAGATAACCTGCTAGTTATAAATGTGTACCTTCCAACTGATTACCGTGACGATAAATCTGATAGTACTTTTGCTATAAGTACTGCCAAACTAGCCCGTTGCCTTAGGAAAGCCAAGCACAATTTTCGTGAGTACATAATCGTGGATGCGTTGAGCTGTAATTTAGATGTTCATATTAGTGCGCAAAATAGTCGTTTTTTCATTTTAATGGGGATAAGTGAGAACCACTTTAATATTAAACGGACAACCCAGAACTTTTCGTACATACACCAATCTGGCTCTACGTCCAATCTAGACCATATTGTTAGTTCTAATTCTTTGCCAGTAAGTGAGGTTCTTGTCCTTTCGAATAGTTTCACTTCAGATCATTTCCCAGTTCAGTGCATTATCAGTAGGCCTACCTCGTTTTCCGCTGCGAAAAATTCGTTAGTACTCACTCAAAGGTGGCATGAGGTTCCGGTTTGGCGTAAAATTGATAAAGAAAAGTTTCAAGATTCTTGTGATCTTGTTCTGTCGTAAATTCGCGTACCGTTTGACCAACTTATGAAATTCTCTCATCATGATGAAAGAGATGCGCGGCTACGTCTTAATATTTATTACTTCCAACTGACCCATGCTTTTCTGTTTGTTGAATAGCAGGTAGTGCCGATGTCTCGTGCCAGACAATGAACTGGAGAAAAGGGATGGTATTCTAACCCTTTGTTACTATTCGCATGTGACTGAGCTACTTTCTAGTACGGGACAGGAAAAGACTGTGGTAGAACACGCTCAGAAATAGTTAAAGAAATTAGAGTTGCATCTAAGTATAAGTTTCGGAAGTAACTTGCTGTTCACCGCCCGCAGCTGAAATCTGAGCTTTCTGAAAAAGCAATTAAAAATTCAAATCTGTTATGGAAAATGTTTGATAAGAAGGAGTCGGCGGGTCCCGAGTCAGATACCCCATCTTTAACATGGATAAACAATTACCTTGATGAGTTTTCAGCCCCAAAAACAGGATCTTAACATTTCTGCTCAAGAAAAGCTTTCATCCCTCCTCTCATCCAGATACAGATTTCCTAGTTACCCAATCTCAGGTGGCGTCCGCGATCCGAAGGTTGAAAAAGAAGAAGTCGGCTGGCATTGACCGTGTATCCACCCTTCACCTTAGCCATTGCAGCCCGACTTTCATGGGACAACTAACTCTTCTCTTTCAGATGATCTTCACCACTGGACTCGTACGATCGGCATTCAGTACAGGGTTGCTTAGGCCAGTCTTGAAGAAAGAAAAAAGTACTTCGGAATGTGCTTCGTTCAGACCGAGCACAGTGGCACCAACGCTTTGCAAAGTCTTCGAACTTTTGATCATTGATGAAATCCAGGAAAAATGCTGGACTCCCCCTTCCCAGTTTGGGTTCCAGAAGGGTCTTAGTTACGGCCACGCCATTTCTGCTTTGGCTTCAGTCTTGATTGATGCTGATGAATCAAAGGAGTCCATTGTTATAGATCTACATGACGTCCGCCTTGCCTACGACTCACTTCTTCATGACCAACTCCTTCTGGATATGGGAAAGAGAGGTGTACAGAAGGACATCCTACTACCCATTAAAGACATGTACGACCACCTACAGGCTGAACTCCTACTTCCTGGCCATGGTCGAGCCGTCACTGGATATACACCAGACGTGATGCTGTCCTATCGAGGGAATCCTATAGTCCCAGTAAAAAAGGGTGCTCGACAAGGATCAGTCACATCTCCTGGTGCCTTTAATAATTGTATTATTGAACCACAGTCTACTATCGAGACAAAATGCATAGCTCGTGGCATAAACGTTACAATGATAGCTTACGCTGATGACATTCTGAACCCCAGCCGCACAGTCACAGCCGCACAGACCACCTTCTCCACATTACAATCAAATTACAGTCGCATTGGCCTTGAATTTAACCCGCAGAAGTCGGATATTCTTCTGTTCAACTGGTACCAGTAAGGGGTCTCGTCCGTGAGGCTGGGAGACCTGTCTGTTGCCCTTGTCCTGAAAATTATTTATCTTGGCTTACCAATTGGAAAGGATCTCAAAACTACCCGCGCCCTTCTTATTGATCATCTCCGTAAATGCCTGGCTTTTGCTTACAGTAGAGTAGTTTCATCTAAAATCCGTTTCAACCGTTTAATTCTGACTCGACTTTATAACGCAGTATCCCATCCCCATTCCCTGTACCTAAGCCCATTTTGGAGAATTTTTCTCGAGCCAGTGAAAAAAAAAGCTCAGATCCGCGTTTTTTAAGTATGCGAAGTTCTTGTTGCGGCTCCCGCCGTGGACAAGAAATTTGCACCTTGTTAAAAATTTTAAAACTGCGGACCCGACGACAGCTATAATTGAACAAATTAAGAGGTACAACGAGAAAGCCCACCCTTGGTACCATTTGCTAAGGCAGTGAATCGCTGTCCATTTAATTTTGTTTGCCCGTCTCTTGTCATATTTAGTCTCTTGTTATATCTAGTCTTTTTACCGTCTCTTGTCATATTGAGACTAGTTGATATGATTATTACTATATTTTTTTTTTGAATTCACTAATGATTATTTGGATTATTTGGGTTTAATTATTTACCAAAGCGGCTTAATGCAATGATGATCGTATTGCTTATGTTTGTTCAGTACTTGGGAGTTTAAGAAGTAAAATTTATGGCGTACCTGCAGTGCAGTGTATAATTGAGTTTTTGTTTCTCGTCTTTGTAATTTGTTCGAAGTGTTTTTTGTTGAGTGTGTGTTTTTTTTCTTTTTTACTGATACTCCGTCTTTTATACGTTTTTTGACGGATAATAAATAAATAATAATAATAATAATATATATATATATATATATATATATATATATATATATATATATATATATATATATATATATATATATATATATATATATATATATATATATATATATATATATATATGTATATATATATATATTTATATATATATATATATTGTATATATACTGTATTCAGAGATGTTCAGCATGACTTCTGAAAGGGGGGGGCTGTTCAAGTTTTAGATAGTTTGAAACCAATTGGTTGTCTCAAAAGCATGAATTGATAGCAAATTGAGCCTAACAAGTTCAAAACTACCATTATACGGCCCGAAACCGCCAGAAATCGGCACTCTGCTGAGGTACGATCTCTTTTGTAGCTCAAAACAGGAAATTAGAACGTTGGATTCATGTCCAAACAAAATCTCGTTCAATATTCCACAACCACTGACCAGATGTAACCATCTCCCTAGGAAATTTTAAACACATATATATGTATCTCCGACCCATGCACCAGCCTTCACAGCAAAATGTAAAATTTTGGGTTTCTACATACAGTAAGTTTAAGCTTCAGGTATAAGGATCATGCACATGCTGACTTGACGACGAAAATTTCCTCAAATCACTGTAATTTTTAAGGTAATTTCAACCCGTTTTCTTGCAAATGTTCATTTGCTAATAACTTCTAACTAGGAAATTAAAATTTAATGTACTTTAAATGTTTGGAATCGCCATAAATAATAAATCCTTTTTATTTATATATTCTCATCAAAATAATTCTTGTTAGAGTTTTGGTTACTATTGGCACTGGCCCCTACATTTACTTATAGTTTATTATCAAGCGGTTCGTGGTAACGAATTGTAAGTAAGGAGCGACCCGGCTCAATAGTAACCGAAACTCTAAAAAAGGGAATTGTGATACCAATAGATATATCAAAAGAATCAGATTTTATGCTGATTTCAAATATATTAGTTTCATCAAGTTTAGTCTTACCCATCAAAAGTTACGCACCTGAGAAAATTTGCCTTATTTTCGAAAAGGGGGAAACAACCCCTAAATGTCATAGAACTTTAATGAAAATCACACCATCAGATTGAGCGTACTAGAAAACCCTACTATAGAGGTTTCAAGCTCCTATCTGCAAAAATGTGGAATTTTGTGTTTTTTGTCGGAAGAAAGATCACGGATGCGTGTTTTTTTTTTCAGTGGTGATCGTATCAATCCAGCAGTGCTAGAATATCGTGAGAGGGCTCATTTGAACGATAATTAAAAGTTCTAGCGCCCTTTTTAAGTGACCAAAAAAATTGGAGGGCTACTTGGCCCCCTCCCACGGTTATTTTTTTTCTGAAGTCACCCAATCAAAATTTCGAGATAGCCATTTTGTTCAGTAGAGTCGAAAATCTAATTAATATGTCTTTGACGGTGACTTAATCCCCCGCGGTTCCCGGCGGAAGGGCTGCAAGTTATAAACTTTGCCCATTGTTTACATATAGTATTGGTTATTGGGAAGTATACAGGCGTTTTATGGAGGAATTTTTTTATCGGGGGGGGGTCGGAGTCAGACTAGGGGTTACGGGGGAGGATCTTTCCATGGAGGATATTTCCTTGGGGGAAGGGACATTTCTATTTTGGGGGAAGGGCCAGATTTCCCAGCATTATTTAAAAAACGATCAGAAATTAAATAAAAAACAAGCTTTTTTCAACTGAAAATAAGAAGCAACATTAAAACTTAAAACGAGCAGAAATTATTACGTATATGAGGGGGTTCGCCCCTAGTCAATACCTTGCTCTTTAGGCTAAAGTTTTTTCTAGTACTTTCAAAAGAGCTTTCTATTCTAATTAACCCGCCTTTGTGATTCAGGGGTTTGTGATTCGAACAAATTTCGAACTTTAGCGTAAAGAGCAAGGTATTGAGTAGGGAGCGAACTCCCTGATATACCTAATAAAAACATTCGAATATAGAAATTCGTTACGTAAGTTAATTCGTAAGTAACGTCAGAACGAAATTTCGAGAAAGCTAATTAGCCAAAAAAAGGAAAATTAATATGCGAATTTCGTTTTAATTATTCTTTTACGGTGAGCCAAAATCAAAGCTGCATTAATTCAAAAACCTTCAGAAATTAACTAAAAAAACAAGTTTTTTAACTGAAAGTAAGGATAGACATTAAAACTTAAAACGAACAGAAATTATTCCGTATATGAAAGGGGCTGTCCCCTCCTCAAAGCCTCGCTCTTTACGCTAAAGTTTGACTGTCTCACAACTTTATTTTTTAAAACAATAAAAAAAATTAGCGTAAAAAGCGAGGCGCTGAGGAGGGGATAGCCCCTTTGATATACGGAATAATTTCTGTTCGTTTTAAGTTTTAATGTCGCTCCTTACTTTCAGTTAAAATAAACTTGTATATTTTAGTTAATAATAAATGAAGGATCTATCAAACAAACCAAAAAATCACATGAAACGACAGAGCGATGTTATAACCTAATGGAAGCATAAACTCATTTTTTTTTTTTTTTTTTTTTGCTGTTGTCCCCTTCGAGCCTCATTACTTTACTTTAAATTTTAACTTGTTCAGGGTTACAATCTGTTTTACAATCTGCATTCTCCCTTTCTTTCTTTGCTTTTGTTTCTTATACTATGGACGAAGAGCTAAAGTCTCGAAGTGGAATTGGCAAAAAGTGTATTTACAATTGGCATTTTACTGTATTTATCGCATTATAATAAGTTATGAAATAAATAAAAAAGTTATTTTTTATCTGAAATAGGGAGCAAAATTAAAACTCAAAACGAGCAGAAACTCTTCCATATATAAGGGGGCTACTTCCCTCCTCAATACCTTGCTCTTCACACTAAAGTTTTTTAGCACTTGTAAAAAGCTTTTTATTCTGATTAAACTTATTCTGTTTCACTACTACTACTACTAACAAATCACTGCAGCACCAAGCCGCCTGAGGCCAAAACAGCTACGCACGATCCTCCTCCACCCCAATCTATTCAAAGCCTCCCTTTATACAACCGCCCACGAAGTTCCAATTTCCTTTAAATCTCTTTTTATGACGTCCTCCCATCCCAGACGGGGACGACCTGCTTTCCGTTTAGCCCTGGAGGGTTGGCCGAAAAGAATAATTTTCGGCAATCTGTCATCCTTCATCCGCACAACGTGCCCTAACCACCTCAACCTTTTTTTCATTATAGCCCTGGAGAGTGGTATTGAACCACATTTGTCGTATAGCATATTGTTCGAAATACGGTCAGTCAGCCGGGTATCCAGAACAGTCTTTAAGCAATTTCGCTGGAAAACATCTAGCAAATCTTCATCCGCTCTTCGGAGCGTCCATGCTTCAGAGCCATATTTGACCACTGTCATCACAGTAGCTTCTAATATTCTAATCTTGGTTTGCAGACTTATCTTCCAATTCATCCAGACTTTTTTCAACTATGAAAAAACACCCTGAGCCTTGACTATTCTACTTTTAATATCTTCACTCCTCACACCATCTTTACTAATAATACTACCAAGGTAAATGAAGCTGCCCACCTGATAAATCTTTTTATTACCCAATGTTACCTTTTCATGTTCAGTTATTCATAGCTTTAGTAACTTAGTTTTCTTAGCATTAATTTTTAAACCAATTCTAGCACCCTGAACTCGCAAAACCTCTAAAACTTCATTCATTTTGCTCACACTTTCATCTAGGATGCTTAAATCATCAGCATAATCTAAGTTCTGGAGACTTTTTCCTCCCCATTTGATTCCGCGGTCTCCCATTGCCTTTCCTGTGCTCCTTAAAACAAAGTCCATCAAAATAATCCATATAAAGGAGAAGAACACAGCCCTGCTTAACTCCTGATTTAATACAAAACCAACTGCTAGCCTCATTTCCTACCTTAACCGCAGCAGTGTTATTCTCGTACATAGCACTAATCTCTTTAATGTATTTGTCTGGTATACCATACAAGGATAAAAGCTTTACTAAAGCTCTTCTATCAAGAGAATCAAAGGCTTGCTCGTAATCTATAAAACTGAAGACCAAAGGTGTTTTATAACTCAGGAACTTCTCAATTATTAACCTAAGAGTTAAAATTTGGTCGACACATCCTCTACCCTTTCTAAAACCACCCTGTTCGTCTCCTAAAACTTTGTCTACGGCATCTCTCAGTCTAAAAAGTATCATATTACTTAGTAATTTACTATCTACAGAGACCAGACTAATGCCTCGATAATTACCACACTCACTTTTATTACCTGTCTTATAAAGTGACTTAGTTAAAGTTTTCCTAAAATCATTAGGTACTTCCCCTTTTTCTAGAATAATATTCTTAATCTTCAGTAGCTTATTTCTAACCTCAAAGCCACCATATCTAAGAAACTCATTTACCACCCTATCAGCACCTGGAGCCTTATTATTCTTTAATCCTTTTATTACTGTTGCTAATTCCTCCTCACAAAACAAATCTTCCTTCACATCCAAAGTATCACCTACTTTTTCATTTTCCTCTATATTTTTTCCTGCAACTCTATCTCGGTTAAGCAAGTTCTCAAAATGTTCGGCCCATCTCTCTTTAGTTTTTTCCTTATCGCTAATTGCGACCCCATTCCTATCTTTAACTGGGCCAAGTCCGGATTGACTTCTCCCTCTCAATTTGTTAACGTGCCATTACAAAATTTTACTATTATGCCGTCTAGCTGCATCTTCCAGATCCTCGGTAATTTTTATCCAAGACCTCCACTTCACACCTCCTTAGTTCATATTTTAATTCTTTCTCCACTTTCTTTACATTTCTTTTGTTTTCATACGATCTATCACTCAGATAATTCTTGTACAAGTCCTTTCTCCTTACTATTAAACATAAAGCTTTTTCACTAATATTCTTTGCTGCAGTTTTAGCTTTCTTCCCTAATACACCTTCAGCAACTTCACAAATTATTTTTCTAAAATTATTCCAACCATCTTCCACGTTATCAAATTTTAAACTCCTAAATTTAGTATTCAACTGTTCTTGGAAAATTTCTCTCAAATTCTCATCCTGGAGTCTATTAACATCATAGCTTCCCGGTAGGTAGTTACCCTTCCGAAATTTTAGCTTTAAATGAACCCTTGGCACTACTAGATGGTGATCTTTACTATTAACATCAATAACAGCACTCTTATCTACCCTAGTATCTTGTATTGATCCTGCCGGTCTTCGGTTTACTATAACATAATCAATAAGGTTTGCTGTCTTACCATCACGTGAATACCATGTTAACTTATGAGCCATTTTATGACCAAATACCGTATTGGTTATAACTAGATTGTTATACCTCTACAAAATTGCAAAAGTTTGTATCCATTACTGTTTTCTTTTCCTACACCAAATTTACCAAGGCTAGGATACTATCTATCCCTATTTCTAACTCCTAATAAATCCAGTTCGAATCGTCTGAATTCGTCAGTCAAAATGTCGATACGATAGTCATTTTTTAATGTCGTAACATTCCAAGTTCCAATTTTCATGTTCTTTAAATCATTGAAATTATTTTCGCCTCAGGAAAAGCAATGATCACGGATACCAGTGCAGGACGGGATCATATATCATCTGAATCTACACCGAAGCGCTTAAGCCGGCTTAGAACCGGACAGCAAGAAGTCCCTGGGACCTCCATGAATGGAGACTTTGTGCAATCTTGGGCCCATCCTCGTCACAACATGGTTTTCAGCACTTGGCGATTCTCTTCTATCAACAAGAGTCGAAATCCTGCACAGACATTCTCAAGCCTATTACCTCCGACTCATTATATATTCATGCCTACAAATATTATGCTACTACGGGGAGGCAACCCATAATAGATAAATTAGCTAGGAAGAGGTTTTTCAGCCCAAAGACGCCCATCAAAACATACCAAGCCCAGAAGAATTGTCCATTAGTCAGAATCCCGTGCGAATGCTGTGTCATTTACTAGGCTATAATTTCCTCGAGGGGCGCCACTCCTCAAGTGGGAATAGAGTCTACCGCAAGGTCCCCAGTCTTGCAGGTACCCCGAAAAGGTTGAGGCAAACCTTTGCAGAGGCCGTTGTCCATAGATCTGGATCTTACGCCCTGCCACAGTTGTCCTCCTATAAAGGATCCTCCCGTGATGGTGTTCTGCATCACCATGCAATTTAACCCATTACTGGGAGAAGGTTTGCAACTCATGGGACTTGTAGACACACCGGTGGGTCCTTTTGAGCGTACATTTGAGGGGCCTTCTTTCTCCTCCGCCTGTATTTATGACTCCGGGCGAGGGTGCCCGAGATTCTATTATGGACCCCCAGGGACCAGGTCCTCCGTTGGTCCGTGCCTCCTATGGACGTGCCGAAACACGCAAACTACTTATAAATATATATAACTCACTGAATATATAAGTTATATACAGAAATATAGAACTCACTGAAATATTTAACCTACTACTTATAAATATATATAACTCACTGAATATATAAGTTATATACAGAAATATAGAACTCACTGACATATTTAACCTACTACATATAAATATATATAACTCACTGAATATATAAGTTATATACAGAAATATATAACTTACTGACATATTTAACCTACTGCTTATAAATATATATAACTCACTGAATATATTAGTTATATACAGAAATATATAACTTACTGACATATTTAACCTACTACTTATAAATATATATAACTAACTGAATATATAAGTTATATACAGAAATATATAACTTACTGACATATTTAACCTACTACTTATAAATATGTATAACTCACTGAATATATAAGTTATATACAGAAATATATAACTTAATGACATATTTAACCTACTACTTATAAATACATATAACTTACTGAATATATAAGTTATATACAGAAATATATAACTTACTGACATATTTAACCTACTACTTATAAATATATATAACTAACTGAATATATAAGTTATATACAGAAATATATAACTTACTGACATATTTAACCTACTACTTATAAATATATATAACTAACTGAATATATAAGTTATATACAGAAATATACAACTTACTGACATATTTAACCTAATACTTATAAATATATATAACTCACTGAATATATAAGTTATATACAGAAATATATAACTTACTGACACATTTAACCTACTACTTATAAATATATATAACTCACTGAATATTTGTAGTGGGCCATATAATTTAACTAGAACGAAAGTGAAATCATCAGCCGATGTCCCCCCTATACTCCTTCATAATTCATATAAAATATCTTTGGGCCCCTTTATGGGCTCAAGATGCAATTAGTCCCAGAAATGATTATTGAATTACAAAAGAGCACAAAAAAGGCATCAAATGATGGGTAAATATCCACCAAATCACACCATTGAGTCAGGAATAAAGTGAATACACCACTCGATGCCTCCCCTCACGCCGATGACAAACACAATAATCATCTCCATCGGAAACGAATCTCACTAGTCGTATTTCACTAGTCGTTTTGAAAAAAAATTGGGACAAACCGTCAAACTTTAGCGTAAAGATCGAGATATTCTGGAGAGGGCAAACCCCCTCATGTAAGAAATAATTATCTGTTTGTTTTGGTCTTTAATTTTTCTCCTTATTTTCAGCTTAAAAAAACTTGTTTGTTTTGTTTAATTTATAATCGTTTCTCAAAAAGTGCCGGTAAATGTGGCTCTTTCTCCAAGAAAAATCCCTCCCCTCACGGGTAAATCCTCCATGAAAAGTTCCTCCCACTTAAAATACACCCCCCACCGTAAAATTTCCTCCACACAATTCCGTCCTCGCTGAAACCCCCCCCCCCCCCGCTCGTAAAATTTCTTTCGGACAATTCAGCCTGAATAATTCTCCTTGGCATACTTTCATTCGAAAAAGAGTTTAATTTCTAATCATTTTTTTACGATCACTCCGGAAATCCACCTTCCGTGCAAATTTTTCCAGGAAATCTATACACGCTGAAAATTTTCCTCGGACAATTCCCTAGGAATATCTCCACATACAAAATAGAGTTGACGAATGGAAAGTAAGACAAATGAAAAGAATTTCATATGGGAAATCTGTCAAATCCCCCGAGTGTAAAACATTCCCTGGAAAGTTCATCCTTGGAAATTTGCCTCCCAACAGAAAATTATCCCGATGGAAACTCACCCCAAACACAAAATCCCCCTCCCGAAAAATGTCTGTATGCTTTCCTGTAACAAATACTATACGTAAACAACGAACAAATTTTATAACTTAAAGAACTATCCCCACTGGATGTGGGGTCATGTTATCTCCAAGGGCATAGCTGTTGGACCTTCAAACTATGCTGAACAAAATGGCTTTCTCAAAATCCGGATCGGACAATCTTGGGGAAAAGAGGTGGGGGAGGGTGGCTTGTTGCCCTTCGATATTTTTTCACTTAAAAAGAGCACTAGAACTTCTAATTTCCGTTCTAATGGGCCCTCTCTCAATGTTCTAGGACCACTGGCTCGACACGATCACCCCAGGGGAAAAAAAGAATAAACACGCGTCCATGATCTTTCTTCTGGCAAAAAATTCAAAATTCCATATTTTTGCAAATAGGAGCTTGAAACCCCTATAGTAGTTTTTTTTGGTATACTGAATCTGATGGTGTGATTTTCATTAAGATGCTTTGACTTTTAGGGGATGGTTCTCCTCTTTTTCGAAAATCAGGCAAATTTCCTCAGACTCGTAGTCTTTGATGGGTGACACTAAACTTGAAGAACCTTATATATTTAGAATCAGTATAGTAAGCCAATTCTTTTGATATATCTGTTGATACCGAAGTTCTGTTTTTTCTGAGTTTCGTTTACTATTGAGCCGCGTCGCTCCTTACTCACAGTTCGTTACCACGAGCTGTTTCATTAGTCGGTAGCATGATGGAGTGATGGATAGCATCCACAGGCATTGGAACGGTTCATTTTCTAATAAGGAAATTTTACTACCGGCACCCCATTGTTTTGCTTGCATTGCATAAAGTTCGTATTTTGGATGGCCTTCAAGCCAAAAGGCCTATCAATCAACCTTGAACTTGATGCATATTTAAAGCCCTAGAATTATCGAAAGTTTTGCATGAGGATATTTACAAGTTAGAATTGAAAAATACCTTTGCTCTAAAAGCTAGCGATGATTCTAAAAAATTTTGACTTGGTACTTATTAAAATCTAAG
>NC_142798.1:55494613-55607113 GCF_049724085.1 Artemia sp. Qi Xiang Cuo | reverse complement strand
ATCTCACCTAAAACCTAAACAATTTGTCGGAATTGATAGGATAAGCCAACTCCATCCAAAAAGGTGTGGAACCACTCTTATTAGTCACGTAACTCCCCTGATGCAGATTATCCTCATTCAGGGTATTGTCTCAACCACTTTCTCAATTGGAGATCTTACGCCAGTTCCTAGAAAATGTAAAATTATCCTGTAATGCTACATTTTTTGTCCTATACCGATTGCTACTTCTCTACACAAGTTATTTGAACTTTTATTCGTAGATGAGTTTGAGAAACTGTGTTGCAGTCCACCAAGACAATTCGGTTTCCAACGCGGCATTGGTTGTGCTGAAGCACTCCATGTCGTTGCATATGCACTCCTGGATGCACACAAAACAGGAGAAAGCCTAGCGATCGGTGGCTTAGACCTGCAGAGAGCGTTTGATTCCATGATTCATGCGCTTATGTTGCTAAACTCAGCTAAAAGAGGAGTGAGCTCAAATATCATCCGGGCTTTCCGTGATCTTTACTCTCGCCTTCGCGTGCGACTCAAGCTCCCTCCCGATAAGGGGTGCCCGTCTGGGCAGTTTTATCCCCCACTTTCTTCAACAACTACATTATTGAGCCTCAAGGCAGCTGTCCTTCATCATGCATTCTCAGTTCCATTGAAATCTCCCTAGTATGCTATGCTGATGACACGCTGAATCTCAGCCGGATGCTTAACCACCTTTCAGAAATATTCTCATGTCTGCAGTCCAATTACGAGAAAGTCGGTCTGAGATTTAACTCTGAAAAGTCGGAAGTCTTGCTTTACAATTGGAAGAATGACCCTCCTACTAATGTCACACTAGGTGATTGCTCAGTAAAACCAGTTGATAAAATAGTATATCTGGGGCTGCCAATAGATACCTCGTTACAGCATACCCACTCCCTCCTGATCTCACATCTTGAACGGCGAATTTCTAGCTCCTATGCTTTGATCGTTAAATCCACTCTGAGATTTAACCATCCACTACTGGCAAGTATTTACAACGCTACCGCTCTGCCGCATATCCACTCTGAGATTTAACCGTCCACTACTGGCAAGTATTTAAAACGCTACCGCTCTGCCACATATATTATATGTGACCCCTTTCTGGAAATTATTGGCAAACCGTGAAAAGTCTTCAATCGGCTCTTTATTTTTCCGTTTTGCCAAGTACCTACTAAAATTGCCACCTTGGACAAAAAATAGTTTTCTGATTCAGCGCTTCAACCTAGCGGACCCAAATCTAGCTGTTGAGTCACTTATTAGCCGGCAAAAAACAAAACCAGCAATTCTAAAGCACGAATGGGCAAGTTTGCTTGTTTAATTTTCCTTCTTGTTTCCCTTTTTTTCTTTTTTTTTCTTTTTTTTGTTCGTTCAGAAGTTGTTGTCCTTGTTGCTTTTTCGAAGAAGTTGTTGTTTCTGTTGTAATCTTTGAGTATCTTATCTTTCTGTTTCCTCTTTTCGTACTATTTTGTATACTATTTAAGAAGTTGTTGCCTTTGTTGTTATTTTTTAGTGTATTTTCTTTCTGTTTTCTCTTTTCGCATTTTTGTATACTCTGTCATTGTACATTTATTGTATACGACGGGTTTTCAATATATTATTATTCAATATATACGGGTTTTCAATATATATATATATATATATATATATATATATATATATATATATATATATATATATATATATATATATATATATATATGTATATATTTAGTACCGAGAGCCTGGCGGCTTCGCCACTGGGTCCCGGCACACGGCACGCGACAGGCTTCTATGCATGGATTCTCACTGTCACTTGTCTTCTAAATGCAGACAATTTGAGATGTAATGTTTTCTTGATTGATGCCATCAAGACGCCAAAATGAGCCTTAAATTAGAAGTAGTGCCTTTGTAAAACTATATTTTTTATTGGACTTTTAGTTTTTGCCTCGGCTTGTCTTTTGTCATTATGAAAGATATATCGCCGAACCTTTGTTTCTATTAATTGTTCAGGTCGTGGGACAAAACTTCTCCTTTTGCCTCGGCTTGTCTTTTGTCATTATCAAAAGACATATCGCCGAACCTTTGTTTCTTTTAATTGTGCAGGTGGTGGGACAAAAACTTCTTTTTCTTCCAATGATTTATCTAGTCCACGTTTTTTATTTTAAAAAAATTGGTGGGCATTTGTTTGATTCGTTTTACCTGACCTTATCCATGTCAAAATCCAAAACCTAATGATCATCACTATCGTTTTCATCTTGTTTGGTTCGTTTTACCTCGGCTTGTCTTTCGTCATTATGATTATATAGCCGAACCTTTGTTGTTGTTTTTTTTAACAAAGGCATGGTAGGCATTGATGAGCTTATGCATTTCAAAATCCCAAATGCAATCATCATCACTATGATTATCAATTTTGACACGTTTTGATTCTCGCTGTCCAGGTTGATTTTCATTGACTCGCTGACATGTTTGGTGTCACATGTCTTTTAACCTCATGTGTCTTTGCTTTCCATTTTGACTTGCTCACATGCTCAGTGTCATATGTGTCAGACGCTTTTTTAAAAGTACTAAAAAAATTTAGCGTAAAGAGCGATGTATTGAGGAGGGGGGAACCCCCTTTATATACCTAATAATTTCTGTTCGTTTTAAGTTTTAATGTTGCTCCTTTCTTTCAGTTGAAAAAATAGTTTTTTTTTATTCAATTTCTGATCGTTTTCTAAATAATGTCAGGAAATCGGGCCCCACCTCTACGGAGGAATCCCCTCCTCACGGAAACATCCTATGGACAATTCAATCCCGGTGAAAATTTACCCCAGACATTTACTCTTAACCACTCTGTACGTAAAATCGAGACGGAAAAGAGCAAGCAAGACATACAATAAGAATTTTGTATAAGAATTCTGGCAAATTCCTTCAGTGTGTAATTTTCCCTTACAAGTTCACTCCCTGGAAAATTCCCTCCCCATGGAAAATTTTCCCATAAGAACAACAGCCGAAAATTCCCCCTCCCCACCCGAACATGTATGCACATATCCCGATAACAAAAACTATGCGTAAACAATGGGTAAATTTTATAACTTAATGACGTTTCTCCTGGGGCAATGAGGGGGTCTTGTTATACCCAAATGCATATCTATTGGGCCTTTCCACTGTGATGAACAAAATAGCTATCTCAGAATTTAGATCGGACGATTCTGGGGAAAAAGGGGAGTGGGAGGGGGCCTAGTTGCCCTCCAATATTTTCGGTTACTTGAAAAGGGCACTAGAACTTTTAATTTCCGTTCGAATGAGCCCTCTCCCGATATTCCAGGAGGTCCTAGGAGGTTCACGCATCCGTGATCTTCCTTATGGCCAAAAATATTTGAAATAAGCATAAGAAGTTGATTCTTTTGATATGTCTATTGGTATCAAAATTCCGTTTCTAGAGTATGAGTTACTATTGAGCCGGGTCGCTCCTTACTTACAGTTCGTTACCACGAACTGTTTGATAGTAGGCTAATACTTATGTTTTAATCTTTTTTAGGAATCATCTTCTCTGTCGTATTATCAAATGCTCAAGAGGAAGAAGAGCTTGTCCAAGAACTTTTCGAAGAAGAAGGCGAGGAATCAAAACCCAATATTACTTTAACCGGGATCCCGCAAATAGACTACATTCATGACCCAAATTTACCAAGGGAGCTAAATGGATATGATCTTTCTACTTATCCCTTTTTAAATAGAATGCCCAAAAATATTACGTTCAAATGTGATGGACGACATGACGGATTTTATGCAAGTATAGAATGGAATTGTCAAGTAAGAGGTTTTTCATCGAGTCGTGTCTTCTTCACTTCAGTTTTATTTAGATGGATAGCGATTTTCATTGATTAAATAAGAAAGTTTTCTCAAATGAAAGTAAAGAGCGACATTAAAACTTAAAACAAACAGGTATCATTCCGTATATGAGTGAAGTGCCCTCTCATACCCCTGCTCTTTATGCTAAGGTTTGACTTTGTGTCCCAATTATTTAAGAGCGACTGCTCAAACACAAGGGCCGTTGAATTGGAATAAAAAGCGCTATAAAGCTTTTGCATAAAGAGAGTAGGCTATAGGAAGGAACAGCCCCAGGGGCGTCATTTGGGAGGGGCTGGCTGGGGCTATAGCCCGCCCCCCCCCCTCTGATATTAGGATGGGTCCCAAATCAGTAGTAACAAGTATATTGATTTGATATTGAGTGTGAAAAAACTGTGTTTTCGATTAAAACAAATCCGTTTCTAATAGAGCTGTACTTCACAACAATTTATTGTGAGCTTCATTTCCAAACATATTTATTTATCATTCTTATTTCAAATTTTATGACACATTTTTATTGTCTTGTTGTAAAAGCCACGGTGCCTGACTTTCATTACAATAAGACAAGGCGACCCAGAATCTATAACAAAACTATACATATATACGTATTATGTACTCTTTATTTCTTTGAGTGTGTTCTTGAATCTGCTTTGAATTGTCTCGAACTTTAGCTTCTTGAATTTTGAGACAATCAAAGTGAGAATTTCAGACCAGTTAGTTTTTTATGATTTCAGGAAAGATAAAAAAATATATTATATAAAAGGACAATTCAAAGGATCGAAAAAAATCTAGAAGAACAGTACCTATTCTTGCATACCCAAGATTATTACACGATGAAAATAAGGAAAACACATAAGATTTGTTAATAGGACATTTAAAAAGAAATTGTACCAACAATCAAAGACCAATATTTATACTTCACAATTGAAAGGCCTTATCAATGGGGGGGCGGGGACTTAGCTTGAACCAAATTATAAACAAGATGGGAAAAGCATGAAAAAAAAAACAAATAAGAGACCTACCAATTGGTGTCAATTCAAGAAAATTTTGGATGGCGGGGGGAGGGGATTTACATTTTGACATCCAGAAGGGAGGGGGGGGGGCAAATTTGTTGTTTTTTCGATTGTTCAATAAAAATATGAAGCCATTGTCTTGAGCAGCCACATTCAGGTATGCAAGTTGGTATTAAAGCAGTTGCACTGCATGCAATTTAGATTAACCGTCGAGCTCGTAGACTCAACCTTGTGATGGGTGCTTGTATTTAGAACGTGAGACGAATGGCATCTTTCCTTTGGTTCCCACTGGTGCGATTGTTTTTAACGAAAAACGGCTCACGGATAGCGGATGTGGGAGATTCGCAAAAATTTCCACACAGAAACGGTTTATTGCAGCCGTTGAAACGCAAAGATACTATGGTATATTTAAAAACCATATGCATAGGAATTTGCTAAATCAAATTCTAGAAGCCAAGAAAAATATTCAAAGGGCTAACCTGTAATAGCTTAGGCTAACTATGCCTAATGAAAAATAAAAGTCTTATATTCTTGGCTCATTTCCTTGTAAAAATCCCCCTAGGACTCGCCTATTAAAATTCTGTATTGAAAGGACAGAATCCTCATGTTGTTTGTCAAATATTGACGGAATACTTTTGAAAAACATGTTTAGTATCTCAGTTACTTGCAATTTATGGTTCTACAATGCTTTCAATTTAAAATAGCGGATGCGATTTTCAACGGATCAGTAGAAATATTTCAACGCAGCCGTTGAACCCTTGTGACGCAGAAACTTGCAGCAAAATAGGAGGAAATTTTACGGGTCACGAAAAAACGGCCGGTTTCGCTTGAAATCTCATCAGTGGGAACCAGGGGTTTCTCCTCCATTCTTCAAGAGATGTATTGTTTTATCGCGAATAGCAATATACATTACCAAGTGTTTGTTAATACTCAGAAAGCCGCTGGCATAACTGTTCCTCAGTTGGAGGAATCTTCTACTACAAGATTGGTATACTGATATAAACATTATTCAGACGTAGGCTCAGGCTCACGGAATCGCAACCAGTCTTCAGACATTTAAATTTACATTTACACTCCAACTAGCGGAAATGTTTTAGCCACAATATCTCTGTTTGAGCAGCTGCTGGTGGTAGACCTAGTTTTCTTTAGAGCTACTTGTCTTACTGCAGTTACGAGCGCTAAAATTATTTACATTGCAAACTGAAAAAGCTTTTGATGTAATGTTTAATAAAGAGAAAGGATTTTCTCGTGAGTGTGGCCTCACTGAAGACCTTCTGCAGATTTTTCAAAATTCTGGTTCCATATGAAAAAGACCAAAGCGTGCACAGTAAGTGTCTTCCTGCTTACCTGATTTTGTAACCGTGTCGACTTTGGGAAAATGTGACCGTGCTGAAGTGAAAGAATGAACAAAAGATGCTTTCAGAAGGGATTATTTTCTTGTGATAGACATATTGTGCTGTGAGTTTGAAAGCCGCTTCACGAATGCTCTTTCATCGTTAGAGTCAATCTCTCCCCTGCATTAGATCTTGATCCGCCGTACTTTCTCAATACGAGCTGACTAGCTAGTGTGGCAGCGCATTACAAAGAAGTTTGCATTGACACAACCCTGCTTGCTTTACTAACAGATCTTGTGAGAAGATATATCGACTCTTTAGGCAATAGGCCAAAAGATCTCTTAGAACTTCACAATTTTGTGAAGGCAATGTTGATTGCATATTCAGAAACTTTGAAAATCATAGAAATCTTCATTACTCTGCCTATCACAATGGCTTATAATAAGATTATCTCCTAATTTAATCCTGATTAGAGCCTTTTTAAGATCAACAATGGGCGACGAAAGGCTCAGTGATCCGATGTTGGTGTCTAGTTAAATCATTGGATTTCGAGGCTATGGTTGGTATTTTTGGAAAAATGAGACCTCATTGGTTCCCAGTTTTGCAATAAAACTGTGAATTACTTTCCAACTTAAGTTCTCTGTTACAACGAACTGTTTGATAGGCTGTCTATCCCAAACTTTAAAATTGTACATTATATCTTCGGCATATTTGTACAGAAGCTTCCCTAAGAGGTAGGGGGAACAACAAAAAAAAGGCATTATAGAGAGAGAGATTTATTTTAAACAAACAATCAATTTAACATAAGTTTAGTGGCCACCCCAAGAAGTAAAAACTTGTCCAAGGGGGTGGCAAAAATACACTAACATAACAAAACAACAATAAAAGAAAAAAGCGAAAAAAATAATAACCTATCTATAACACAGTCCCCAAACAGCACCACAAACCTTAAACCTTAACATTTTCATTAAATTTGCTATCATATTCATAATCATCACCCACCGGATCCATAAAAAATTTACCAATATCATTATTAAAAAAAAAAAAAAAAAACCTAAAATTAATGCTCACTAAAAATTATCCCTTTAGTTAATATCTTAAATGAAGAAATATCACGTATATTTTTTTTATTTTGATAAAGAGGGTTCCAAATTCTGATCCCCCTGTAAAGCAAAGAAAACATCGATCGGGCCAAAACTACCAGTGGAATATTAATCTCTGCTGATGAACTAGTATCATAATCATGGACAGAAGATCTCAGGTTAGCCAAGCTATCAAAACAGGGGAGATTTGTACCCCTCTGAATCCTAAAAATGAATAGAAGTGTGTACAACTCCCTTAATCCAGAAGCTGGTAGTATCTTTACACGCTCATACACGTTTCGTACCGAGTCCCGGGGTTGTAGGTCATCTAACAGCCGAACAGCGTTGTTTTGTAGAACTCGTATTGGCCGAGCAATAGAATGAATTATTCTAAGCCAAACACTACCGCAATACAATATAAATGGATGGATAATGAAAAAATAAAGAAGGCGCATAACAAAAGGAGGAAAAAAATGCTTAAGTTTTCTCATTACACCCAGGTTACGAGACACAATTTTACAAACATAATGTACATGGTGCTTGAATGATAAAACATCATCAATATAAACCCCCAGGTATTTATAAGAACACACCCGCTTTAAAGCTCCATACTGTGTTGCAATATCCTGAAACCATGGATAAAAATCTGGTGAACGGGAAAAAATAACAAAATTAGTCTTACCCAGATTAATCTTTAATCTATTTACCCCCAACCAGGAATATAACCTTTCAATAACATCTTTCATCGATGTCTGAAGTAATTCTTCTGTCTTCGTGGTACTAACAGCAACTGTGTCATCAGCAAATAATGACACCGTCTCATTCCTGGGATTTTTGGCCATGTCACTAACATTAAAACAACAACCTGGGATACAATAAGGCATATAATTAATATACAATAAAAAAATAATCGGACCAAGAACTGACCCCTGCGGGACACCACTAGTCACTGGGCAGGCGCCTGATTGTGTCCAAGTCATCTCTACAAACTGGTACCGGTTACTAAGGAAACTCCGTATAAAGTCAAGAGCTTTACCTCGGATCCCTTAGACCTCACATTTTTCCAGGAGTAGGCCATGGTCAACTGTATCAAAAGCCTTCTGTAAGTCTAGAAACACTGCACCAACCTTAAATCCTTCATCTAAAGCTATGTTAATTATACTAGTCAAAAATATCAATGCATCCTCTGTCTTCCTGTATTTTCTGAAACCGAACTGATTATTATTCAAAAATTTAAACTTCTCTAAAAAATAGGTCAACCGATTACTAAAACATTTTTCAATAAGACGAGAAATAACTGGCAAGACTGATATTGGGAGATAATTACCCAAATCATTTCTATCACCACCTTTATAAACCGGTGTCGCTTGCATTTTTTTAAAAAATCTGGAAACCTTCCTTGACGGAAGAAATCATTAATCAGTGATGTCGAAACACCAGATATACAAGGGAAAATGTATTTTAGAATTTTTTGGCTAACTAGGTCACTACCGGACGAACTATTTTTCATACTATAGATAATATCCCTTAACTCATCTAATGTAATCATCTTTAGATGTAGCGATACATTTGCAGGAGATGGTAGAGTAGATCCAAAGGGTGGGTCATCTGGAGACGAGGAAATCATCTCGGCTATTTGTAGGCCTACTGAACAAAAATGATTTAAAAACTCATTACATATCCCAGTACCATCTGCAATTATAACCTCATTAACAGTCACTTCTGTTGGTAGAATATTAGACCGCTGACCTGTAACATTACGGATTATTTGCCAAGTTTTCAACGGGTTACCTTTAACATCATTGAACTTCATACTAAAATATTTTTGTTTAGCCTCACGGAGGAGATTATTCAAAAAATTACGAAAAACACGGTATCGCTCTTTATTCTCATCCGTCGGTCTTAAAGCTTGCGACTTAAACAGTCTATCTCTTACATTTATTTTTCGAAGAAGGTCATGCGTTATCCATGGCTTCCTCCCATTATGTTTTCGACCTTTCGAATTCTTCACTGCTCCCACTTCCTTAACCATTTCTAAAAGCTTACTATAAAAGAGTGACAATTTAGTATTTACATCACTCTCATTTCCAAACAGAGATACCCAATCAATATGAACCATATTATTTTTTAGTTTCAATAGGGCACTGCGGTCAAAAAATACAACTCTTTTACTCCGTTCAGGAGTTTCTCGCTTAGGGATAGATACCTCAAAATCTGCAAAAACACCAAAGTGGTCAGATTCCACATTTACAAGAACTCTTGGCGATCTAAAAGGTGAATTGGAAAAAGTATTATCCAAAAGTTTTGCAGACGTCCTAGAAACTCTAGTTGGGATATTAATCGTTGGGAACAGCCCATAAGACATACACAAATTTAATAACTGAGAAGTCACAGAACACTCCATATCCAGCATGTTAATATTAAAGTCACCTAGAACAAAACAAGAGTTATTACTAATTTGTACTTTTGCCAGCTGTTCATGAAGATTCTCAAAAAATTCTTGAATATAACCAGAAGGAGGCCTATATACAATTACTAAATATGTATCAACATTATTCGATTTAGCTTGTAATACTAGTGTTTCACACACCATTTCCTTATATTCACTTAGATCATCTCGGACTCTAACACGGAGATCTTCACGAACATAAGCCGCAAGACCCCCGTGTTGACGTAACTCCCGGTTCCGAGTAAACAAAGTATATCCAGGTATATCTAAAAGTGCAGAATTGTGGTCCTTCAACCAGGTCTCCGTCAAAGCAAACACATGGAAAAGATTAAGTTTACCTAGATTCGCTAAAAAATCAAATGTCGTATTTAGGCCCTGACAATTAAAATGAAAAATCCCAAAATCTTCCGATCCACCATGCCGATACTCAACATCATGAAAATCATAACTAAAAACAAATTTAGAATCCTCAGGGGGGTTAAATCCTCAGGGGGGTTAAATTTAGAATCCTAAGGGGGGTTAATTAGTCATTTGTCTCTGGTACGGGGATCCCTTAGGGCCGATTTTGAGTTATATCCCTTTCTGCCTGTGTGCAATTTGGCTCTTGTGAATAAAATATTAAGGATAATTATTAAGTCCTGTTTTCAATTTTTGTTGTATATTTCAGTACCGTGTAAATGGTCAAGTATTATAGTGAACAGTGGCCAGAAGAGAAGCCTTTGAGATCTGGGCTTCCAAAGTTATTTGCTATGCACTTTCAATTATAGTTTTTTTTTTCTCAATTAGTAAACAATTTTGATACTGGTGAATTAGAAGACGAATAAAAGCTTCATACAGGGGGTTGACAGTTTAAAAAAAAAAATTTATGTTTCTAATTGAAAGTCAGTCGATCTTAACCAGTTTCAGCGGAGACCATCTATTTCTGAACTAAAACTTTCACGTACGTCAATTTCGATATCATCTTAAGAAGTGACCAATTAATCTGCATCACTCGGCCAACTTTGAAATGCAACGGCAGATAGAGATGCATATAGAGGCCGACAGGCCATTTATGTTATATTTACAAATAAAAAGGAGAACACTACCGCTCTCACATTTTGCACAACTTAAAGCAAACTACCTATTTACATACCATCAAGCATAAATCTGTTTTTATAATAATACCTTTAAAAATTTCAGAATTATGCATAAAAGCTTAAAATTACATTCCAGCGAAAGAGAAAAATTTTGCTCGGCTACAAGGTGCCAAGAGTTATTATTAGTTGTTAAGTCATGTGAACTTCTGATAGACTACCCCCCCCCCCCTCATAGCACATTTTTGAGATTATCATCAAATGACATGATTGACTCTTCATTGTGTATTTTTGTAAAGGAATTCCATAGAAGGAAAGGTCAGTATGCCAAAGTTTGAGCCCAAGATAATATGCGGAATATAAGTTAATATGCGGAATATAACAGCTGAGTCATAAAATATTTTAAGTTGATCAGACCCAAAATAATGAAAGAATTCTTCTGGGGCTACAGAAAGCAAACTATTTGTTAGTAACAGTTGTACAGAACATTCAAATTAGTTTCGCTGTCTCCCATGGGTTTGTCGAGATGATTAAGCCTGTTTTTTTACGTTTATGCTAGATCCAATCGATTTCTGCTGCAATTATATACACTAAAAAGCTTCTGTGGCCAAGTCTAGATGTATATGTTAAAAAACGCATCTGTAAAAAAAGAAAAGAAAAAAGAAAAAGTTGTCTATCCAGCCTCACAAATGGATGAAATTAAACAATTCAAGATGAACAGTTCAATGTTTTCGTCGATTGTGCGTAAAAAAAACACAGCTGTGTGAACCCAAGATTCGGTTATACGCTTAAATTTGCTAACTCTACGTTAAATTTGCAGTCGCCCATGTCAATCTTTGACAATAGCCGAAAGATAATTTTATTGCTTATCTAACTGAAAGGTGTTTTGCGGTAATTTGACTGTGTTGTACCTTTTCCCGCAATAAGTTCAATTCCTCTTTCAAGGTTTACCACCAATGCTTGTTTGGCATCCGATATGACTTCATGTGTGCCAACTTCACGTCATTTGACCAGAAGAATTTCAACTGCATATTCGCTAGCGATGTTGATTGTCCCAACTCGGAAAGATTTTTTGACAGGTAATCAGCAATACTTTCCTTGTTGACAAAGAGTGTCTCTAAATCCTATTTTTACTGTTAAAAATTGATAGCTTATCAAGAAGTGAAAATTCGGTAGCTCAAATGCAACAAAGTTATATTTATTCAAAACCCCTTTTTTGACTTTTTAAACGTATATCTGTACACCGAGTAAAAATTTCATAGCCGAAAACACCAAATGAAAATAGAGGCTATTAGAGCAACGATGGGAAATAACAATTTGTCAATAAAAACATTTGTTATAAAAAAGAATCAAGCAGAACCAAAAATAAGTAGGCAAGTCTAAACAGCAAAAAGAAAATAAAAAATAAAAATAATGCATAGAGTTATTTACCCCGACAGAACGCAACATTTTGAAACAAGTTGAAATAAGAATTTACATATGTTTAAATTTAACGATTTAAACAGTGGGATTCTTAAAATTAGATGGGTCGCATATAAAAACCATGAAATCCAAAGTTTATTATTAACGAAAAGAAGTATAAACAAATAAACAAATGACTAGTACCAAAAAGTACGTTGGTGAAAAAGCCTAAAAATAAATAATCCAAAATAGAATTAATTGTTTTTTGAGCTTTGCAAACCAAGTAGCATAGAACTTAAGTCTTCTTTTGGTTTTAAAAAGTATAAGTGTACAGTTGAGAATCTTTGATGACTTTAAATCCTGTTGAAGCTTATTTTTATTTCGGCCCATATTTTATGGTAACTGGAAAAGTGCATTGGCATACTATAATGTGCATCTGTCTTTGTTATGTAGGGTAGGGCCTTGTAATTCTTGCCCCGGGTATATTTTAGGATGTTCCAGTATCCCTTTCAGTTTCTTTGAAACTGAATTGTCTTCCAAATTTCATTTTGTTGATTTTCTAGTTTGTCAGTACTAGTTAAACGAAGTTGAAATTTTATTTAAGTTGCATTATTACTTCAACATTATAAGATAAACAGAATTTTTTAAGTGTTTTCTACCTTGAGAAATCGACGAAGCAATCCTTTACGTTCACTAAAATACAAAGGATATATTCTACATTTTAATGATGATGTATATATATATGATAAGAATTCTAGCTGATGGGCTTCTTGTATTTTTCAAATTTCAAATCTCAGGATTTGACCAGAAACCCGGATCTAAATCTTATGTTAAGTTTCACATCATCTTTTAGATCTAGCAACTGGGAAGAAGTAGAGAAATCAGGAGGGACCTGTAGAGGTAAGGAGCGGGACCTAAACCTGTATTTTAGTGCTGTAATGATTTGCAAAAGGTGTGGAATTCAGCTATCAAAAATGTATACAAGTTCATAAGTAATCAGCACCCTAGAGCAGAAGACAGAATGTAGTTGAAAATTTGAATACGCTTCTCTAGGTTCTAATTGGGCTGTAGCTCAATTCTGGAAAGTTTTATTCGTCTAATTAGACTGCTATTCTGAAACAGCAAAAAGCTCCTGGTCAAAAATTTTGAAATTGTTAGTAATTTTTAACTAATGAGCTTTGTTTGGCGTCCGTGTATAACAAAAGATCTAATCATACTTTTTTGGTTCTAGTGTTCCATGATGTTAAAATAACCATATATTGCTTATTGAAGTTTAAACGAGAGAAATAAGCAATAACCTGCATCGACATAATACAATACATAGTTTTTCATACAGATATTTTTTTCCATCTTTGAACAAATAATAAATTTATTGTGATGCAGTGACGCAGTGGGACTGGTCTCAGCCTGGTAAGAGAGAATCCAGCGTTCGAACGCAGCTACGACAATGCACAACAGGGCTTAGAATTTGAATCCGATGGTGAAATTATTAGAAAGCGTCGCCATGCGAATCCAAACAAGAAGAAAAAGATAATAAACTTGTCGACATATGAACTTCATAGAGTTCTTCTGCTACAAATAAAGCTTATCCAACATTTCAAACTAAATATGTTCAAGTTATTCTTGTCCATGAAAGGGCATGCTTTATTTGCCTGTTTTACCTAATAAAAGGTAAAGGCTAACTAAAAGTAGGTTACTGGAAATATATTTTGGCAAACTTTAAATTGGAATATACCATAAATAAAATAATCCAAGGGAGTTATTTATGCCAAAACTAAGACTTATGTAGGTGTTAAGTAACCTCAGATATTTTCGCGTCCTGGGAGCTCATGCTAAGCATGAATAAATTTTAAGTTTAAACATATCACCGAGCCCCGCCTGTTAGCATTATGAATACTTATTAAAGGTTTAAATAATTAACCTGTCTCTTGCTTAAAAGTATAAATTAACTAACTATATAGGCTAGGACACACCTATTTAAAAAGAGAAAGGACAGTTCATATTGGCCGTAATTGAAAATTACGGAAAGTGTTTAACACAAGCTTTTAATTTTTATAGAAGAGCGGAAAGCCTGAAACATAACTTTGAGAATATTTTGCTTCGATTATATGAAAATGTTCAAACTAAACCTTTGGCCTCTGCTGACCCCAAGAGATGACATAGAATCCTTCAACAACGGCGACTCTGCTTAGTGAAGGGAAAATTTTAGGTTTTAGATTCCCTCTCAAATTTTAGTAAAAATGTATCATCTAAATTCTGCTGCATAATCGCTTTAGGACAAATAACCACAGATATAATGTATAATAATGAGTTTTTATTTTTGTTGTTGTTTTTTTTTTACTTACGAAATATAAAATGTCATTTTCACCTAAATCGAAACACACCTGCTACCTGGGTTGTAACATTAAACACTTTCAGAGAACTACTTATGGTCCTAAGCCAGAAATGAATTGAAAGTTTTGTTTTTGTCATCAAGCTTTAAAGAAAATAGAAATTGGAAAGGAAAGACCCTAAAGATTGTATATTGATTAAGAGGACTAGGAGTCTTATGCGAAGGAGTAAAGAGCGAATCTCCGAACGACGTGGGGTGGAAGAAGAGCCTACATGGGCTTTTTTTTGGCATCCCTCTCTATTATGCTTAAAAGGGCAATTTCCTTAAAATGTTCATAAATATAAAGTAGCTGAGAACCAATTTCTGGAGTTTCCAGCCTCGGAATAGCCCCTTAGCCAGCGCACAATAGTGCTGCCTAAGTAGAGAGAGCGAAGTGGCTTGCATGCATTATTTTCTCCCCAAGCCACTTTGTCATAGGAACATTGGAGGGGGTTCGTTCTATGGGAAATTAGTAGTTGCGGAGTCCTTTTTAACAACCAAAAGAAATTGGAGGTCAATCAGCCCCGCTTCCATGTCTTTCTTAGTTGCCCTACACTCCCCCCCCCCTCTTCTCAACACCAATCAAAATTTTGAGTTAGCCACTTTGACGAAAATAGTAGAAGAGCCCAACAACTATGTCTCAGGGATTATATGACCCCACGGCCCCTGGGGCAGGTTCTGTAAATCGTGCAAGTATCCCACTTTTTAATTATAGGTTTTATTATTGGGTCATGGAGGGGTGTTTGATCCTGGTCTCCAAAAAGGCTAGGCGTTTTAAGGCGAATCTTTCAGAGAGTTCTAAGCTGGAACTTCCAAGGAATGCTGAGGGGGACGTTGAACTTAATCAAAAGACGTAATATGCATCCAGGTTCTTAAAAGGATATATCTGCGATACCGCAAAACCGGCCAAGGGTATCAAGTTGAAACTTTCAGGGAGTGTTGAGGAAGATGTTAAACTAGATTGAAATATACTTATTTGCATCCCAGCTGTCGAAAGGATGCGTCTCCTGTATCTGAGGAATGGCTAAGGGTATTAAATTAAAACTTTCAGGGCATGTTGAAAGGTATTTTGAACTAAAAAGATATATCTGCAATAAATCAGGAATGGCAAAGAATATTTACATTTGAAATAATCTGAATTTGAGAGAAGCAAATAATTAGACTTTGGTATATTGAAGGATACCAGGCATTACGAAGGATTGGGTGAACCAGTCTCTTAACCTCCAACGGTGGAAACATATCCACATCTGAATCATAACAAAAATAATCCCTTGGCTTAGTTAATAATTACAAGTAACTCTTTCAAGGTCCCACCAAGTCAGATAGCCAAATAAGGAAGAAGTGTCTACGGCAACTGCCCAAACAATTATTGGCTGAGGAAACTGACTATCATCTCCAGCCTTTTGAAGGGACTCCTCTTACTTGCTAGTTAGGGCCAACGTTCTTGACTAACTGCCTGCTGTACCCGTCTAACTGACCGTTTTTCAAAAGGACAGAAAGTTCTACAAAAATACGGTTCTATCTCGGTTTCTAGGGCTACAATCGGAGAAAGGTTGAGATAGCTAGGGCATGCTCTGTACATGAAAGATGACAGATTTCTGTAAATCGTCCTTTTTGGCAGACCATCCTGGTTCAAGCGCAAAGCAGGTTGTCCGCAAATCGAGGGGGAGAAGGTCGTAAGGAAGGATGTAAGAAAAACTAGGACTTTTTGAAAGGGTGTAAAGAGCGATGCTTTGAATAGATTGGGATAGGAGCAGGGTCCGTAGCTGTGTTGGCCTCAGGTGGCTTAGTGATGCAGCGAGTTGTTAACAGTAGTAGTCCGTTACTAATTGTAACGAAAGATTATGCTTCCTCTTGATTCAGTAAACCGAGTGCTTTGCCTGACATGCTTCAGCAGGGATGATATTCTACTTGGCAGGGGATTTTTTTGTGAAAAACAATGTTTAGTGTTCCTACCTGCAAAATTCTCTTTCAAGATAAAAAAAAACTAAATGAGAATCTTTCCTACTGAAAACCGTATTTTTGCATATTTATGACAAGAATTAATCAAAATGCTATGATAAAATGAGATATGGGCTTAAGTTCTAAACTATTAAAATTGCCACAATGCCAAACTGTCACCGGAGTAGCAAGATTGACTTAACTTGTTAAAAGGAAGAAAATTTATTTTTAATGTGTGGGTATTTATTAGGCTTGCTGCATTATTTCAAGCCTGAGGCGCAGAAAACATTTAAATAGGAAATCAGAAAATTGTATTAAAATGCTCCCAGCATGATTTAAGGTGAATTGTCATCCAAATACAATTTGTTTATATTCAGAATAAGACTTTCAAGCCATACATCATACTTTAGACGCTTGGAATATACCTAAGATCCAGTAATGTGGTCCTTTTTATACTATTTGCTATAATCGTATTTGTTTCAAACAACTAAGGAGAAGTTGTATGAAAAATTGCTTAATAATTAACAAAATCTCGTTCTTCCAGGAATGACGCACTCTACAAGACAACTACCACTACAACAGAGACACCTCCATTTCTTGGAATATTGAGGAATCAGAGACCAAGACGTCCTCATCCACAGTTAGCACGTTTAAGAAACTCAGAAGGTCCGCAATTTGAAGAATACGAAGATTATGATTTACCCGCAATACCTAAGCAGAGAGCTGAAGAGTCGAAGTTTCAGAAAGCTGTAAATTTAGGTGTGTACTTAGGACCTTTCAAACTCTTAACAATTAAAAGCTCTGGGGAATAAATAACTATTTTAAGAATTAGTTTTTGTGTAAATACTTCATCTATTCATAAACGATTAATGCTCGTCAAGTTTTCAGTTGCTCAAAGCTCTGCCTGTGAATACAAAATAGAACCTTTAATTTTTACTTTTAATGCGGCATTTATACTAGTGTTGAAACTGAATCACAAGGAGACTAATTCAGTTTTACACAATACAGTTTCGTCATAATTTTTTAAACTTCACCTCAAATAAATTCAGGTCTTAGGATCTTTAAACCTGGAAAAAACGAAATCTACAAGGTATTAATAGATATAGGTATGTCTTGTCAGGAATACAATTGTGTTCTTCACCTTCACCTGCTTATTACAATATTTCACATTAAATTGCTAAAAATAATGGTCACATTCTCAATCTACGCCCGGGGTCTTTAAATGTCAGAACAAAATTAATGTAATAAAAAAAATAAAAAGAGATTAGATGAAACAGGATTGACAAATAAGCAATTAGGCTTAGATAACAGATAGAAGAAAATTATTTCCCTGACCACTCAGTTCAACTACAGTAATTCAAAAGTTTTTATGTGGCAGTATTTTATAAAACTTATGTTTATACTCCATCCCTTAAACTAAGCAAAATCTATCAATGAGTCCAATTCATTTTTGTCTATGTTATTTGTTTCTCAAGAAATTTCGCAATCACTATTTTGTTCCAAAGGTGCGTTATATTCCTTTTCCACAAAAAATGGCCAGGAAATGAAGTTTTGACATACAATGTACTTTTGTCCTATCTTAGATGTATGAAAGAACCCCTAATAACATTGAAAAACTTGAAGTTCATTTTAAAATTTTAAACTCTCCTGTAAAATTTACGTCGTGTAGCAAGCAAACACCATCTGAGTTAAGACAGTCGACTGGGTGAAGTCCAAGAGGGTCACAGATAATCTGCAGCACTATCTGAACTTAACTTTTATTCTTGTTTATAAAACATAGATGTCAGTCGCAGAAATTCACGAAAATGTAGGGGGAGGGAAGCAGTTTTTCTAAATTTTTTTACGAAGACGCAAAAAGAGATGTTTTACAGGGGAGGGCATTTTCTTCTCCCTTCCAATCAGGCCCCCTTATAGATATACTAAATACACCGGTACTATGTTCTGAATGGACAGGGACTCTCATAAATAATATTTTGCTTTTTCTAAACACCAAAGGATTACGGCAAGCAGTAAAAAATGATTTTAGAAGTAAAATTTTCAATTCCATTACCAAAATTCATTATTATGAGATAAGATGGAACCTAATTCCAGTGTCTGCTAACCGGCTCTCATTATATATTTATTCTTACTATGATCGAAGCAAACAGACTCAATAAAATTATTTGCGTTTTATCTTTATAATCGGAAACGTGCATGACCAATGCACATCTGAAATGACCATCTCCAAGTGTGTAAAACTATGCTGTGACAAAAATCGGCCCAGGATTGCACAAAACCCCCTTTTATACTAGAGATCCCAGGGGCTTCTTGTTGTCTAGTTATAAGCCGACTCACGCACTTTGCACATTGCATGGCTTTTCTAGTATTGGTCTGCGAATCAATAGTTCGCATGATGAATTTTTACCGTTTAACTATAGTTATTCAGCTCCTGTTTCTATTAGTACATTTGTTATTTCTTGCGTTGATTTATTAATGTATCTTGGAACACGGTTCGCTTGTATGTTACGTCAGACAAGAGAGGCAATATGTTGTCAAACAGTGGAAAGTTTCCCGTCGAGTTATGGTTCGATTGTACCAAATCGGGGTGGATTTTACCGAAAAGATCTTGGAATGATTTTCTCGTCTTGTGTTGCGTCCCATGTTACATGTTTGTCGGGAGTACTCCTCCTCCTGACAGGAGAAGGTATGTTGCGTCTTAGGAAAACTTATTTTAATTTTGGTAAATATTTCCTATATCTTCCTTCTAGGCATAGTAATTCAAAAATAATTCAGAATTTCTATGTCCGGGATCCTTTCCATCATTTAGATAGTATTGAGCTCCGTGCTAAACGTAAATCAGTATTAGTAAAGCCACGCCTCGTGCCTCTTTTTTGTGAATAGTGTTTTTAAATGATTTCTAATGTCTAATCTTTTTTTCTTATTTCTTATAAACTCCACTTCTTCCTTTGTGTTTTTATAGTAGGTTTGTAAATACAAAAAAAAGTACGTAAATAAATAAAAGAAATGAGAAAAAAGATCATAAGAAATCCAAAAGAATGTAAGAAATATAGAAAAAGTACTAAGATATGAATAAAGGAGGTGTGAAGGGGAGGCCCTTAATAAAATTGCTTAAAATCTGGAAAATGTAGCCATTCGATATAGTATTAAAGTATTGCATTGGTATGTTGAAAAATTTAGAAGGAATAGTCAATCTGGACTTGTCGCAGCTAAAACTAGAAACGGGATCACATTTAGTGATAAGAAAAATATTTAGAGAGAAATGGGCAAAATATCTTTATAATGTTCGGAACCGTGAAAAAGTTACTGGAAACGATATAAAAAGGAAGGAAAAAATCTGTGACACTATGGAAGTGAAGGAATATCTATTTTGCGAGGAAGAATTAGAGACAGTACCAAAAGGATAAAAAAATAATTAAGTCTCAAGTTCTGATAGTGTAGTAAATGAGTTCTTTAAATATGATGGTAGTGAAGATAGTGAAGATTATGAACATGATTTTCGAAAAAGAGTACCTAGTGATATAGAAAAAAATTTATTCAAACCCTTCTTAAAGAAAGGTGATAAGATTGAGTGTGGTAGTTCTATAGGCATTACCTTGGTTTCTGTAGGAAGCAAATTACTTAGTATGGTGATACATTTTAGACTTAGAGATGATGATGATAAGGTTTGAAGAGTTACTTTTAGGAAGTGGGAGAGGATGCATTGACCAATTTTCATTTGTAGACTAATAATTGAGAAGTGCCAAAGTTATCAGACTCCTATAGCCCCGAGTTTTGCAGATTATGAGGAGGTGTTTGATTCAGCCGATAGAAGAGCTTTAGCGAAGGTCCTACCTTGTGCGGTATACTAGATAACACATTAAAGTGATTAATGCTATGTACAATAATAACAGTGTTGCGGTTAAGTTATCAAGTGAAGTTAGTAATTGGTTTCTAATTGAATCTGGGGTTATGCAGGGTTGCGTTCTATCCCCATTTATGATGAATCATTTTGGTGGAATGTGTCCTAGGGAACACGACAAAGGCTATGGGGGAGCGTGGAACCCGGGACGAGCGTGGAAAATGGGAAAGGAAAACTCTCCAAGACGTAAATTGTGCTTCTGACTTTAGTATCTCAAATGAAAATCTTAGAAAAATTAGTGATTTTCTGGAGGTTTTGAGAATTCAGGGCGTAAGAATAGGCTTGAAAATTAATGTTAAGAAGACTAAGTTGCTTACACTGGGACTAAGTGAAGTCGATAAGGTAATTTTGGGTAACGATATGATCAATCAATTAGGTAGTTTCTTGTACCTAGGTAGCGTTGTTAGTAAAAATAACAAAAGCAGTGAAGATGTTGAAAGTAGAATAGCCAAGGTCCAGGGCGTTTTTACACTGTTGAATAAATAAGGAAGAATAGGAAGATAAGTATGTGAACCATACTTAGAATTTTGGAAGATACAGTGATGACAGTGGTCAAGAAGGATTCTGAAATGTGGGCACTCTGAAAGACGAAGGAGGATTTGATTCTTTTGGGTACCGGTCTGGCTGTCAGTATTTCAAACAGCAAGCTATAAGAAAAATGTGATTCTATCTCACTCTCTGAGGCTGTAATGAGAGAAAGGTTGAGATGGACAGGACATGTTCTGTGGATGATTAATGACAGGTACCAACTTCTGACTGAGACAAGAATCTACAGAGCAAAAAAATTAAAACGAAGCATGCGAATAAAAGCTTGGATAGTTGATTTTCAGTTTTTTTTTTTGCTAAATCCTTCTTTTCCGTCAAAACTAAACTCGATTAACATAGCCTTTTAGTCATTTGATTTAATTTCTTTAGAGTGAACTAAAGACAAAAAAATATATTTTGGTTGAGGATAAACTCTTAAGAGAAGTTGAGTGTAAAATGAAGCTAAAATTGCTATGTTAAATATCGAATTAAAATTCTTTACAATTATCTAGTTAACAACAAACGTTAAAAGATAAAAGGAAAACAAAATATATTTAAAAGCCTTGGAATACTTGGAAAACTTTTGTTGTAAAACAGGAGACTGAAAGAAAAAAAGAAAAAAGATGAAAAAAAATCACTTCTGAGAAATTATAGAGACAAAACTCTATCTGTCAATTGGAATCAAAATTCATTTGAGGAACAAAAATTAAAGCCTTCTCATATCTTACATATTATCATTAAATCTGTAAATTTTCTGTTTTGCTGTATGTCCAATACAAAATATATAAATATGACGTTACTGAAGGTAGAACTCAATCGTTTCCAGGAATGGCAATATATAATGAATTCGTTTTAACTAGTTTTAACCACATTAGCATAAGCGTCAACAATTTATTTTTTGTCATAATAAACATTCTTGGAAATGAACTTCAGTTTCATGTCACCTTGCGCTGAGATAGCTTCTAAATGTTTATTTTTTTGATTTCCTAGTCTTTTTGTCTAATGAAATAGTACGAAATACAAAAAAGTACTAGTTCTAAAGTTTATTTACAAAGACTTTGCACCGTTGTAACTATTTACCAAGGCTTTTTATTGTCATACTTGTCACTATTTCTCATCAAAGGGGAATAGATGGCGTCAATCGACACAAGGCTGATTTCCAAGACTTCTTTAGTTATTCAAAATGACTTCTAGTTTGACAAGTAATCAATTAAGGGTTTTCTTAGATTCTCGCCCGTGTTAGCGGTGGCCGGCGTTTACCCCCACCCCCTCGAAAAATACCCCCTCGCGGAAAATAACCCCGGAAAATCCCCCCGCGAAAAATACACCCCCGGAAAATACCTCCTCCCGGAAAATACCCCCCACTCCCTGTGGAAAATACCCCCCGCGGAAAATACTTCCCCGAAAAAATACCCCCCCCCCCGGAATATACCCCCCAGAAAGTACCTCCCGTGGAAAATAAGGCTTTCCAAATTTGAGAATTTTATTTGAGTTTTATTTTTTAATTTCTGTTGGGGGAAGGAATTTCGGTACTGTTGTATTATATGCCACTCAATCAAGTTTACGCTGTGTAAAAATCGAGGACACATCGGTTTTTTCGTTAGTTTCTTCGTTACTTTAGAAATAAGTTTGGGCTATAGATTTGCACATTAGGGGGGGGGGGAATATAGCAGGTTTGCAGGCAAAATGTGTTTGATACAATTATTCTGCATATTAGATAGATAGATAGATAAGTGTATTTTAAAGCCAAATATACTGCCATGAACGCAGTAAATAACAAAAATGAAAGGCAAGAGTAACATAACTTTGATCAGCGATGAAAGAGTTCGTGGTAACGAACTGTAAAGAAAGAACGACCTGGCTCAATAGTAAACGAAACTCTAAAAAACGGAATTTTGATACCAGTAGATACATCAAAAGAACCGGATCTTTATGCTGATTTCAAATATATAAGTTTCATCAAGTTTAGTCTTACCCACCAAAAGTTACGAGCCTGAAAAAATTTGCCTTATTTTCGAAAAAAGGGGAAAACATCCCCTAAAATCAAACCACAAGATTAAGTTACGAGCCTGAAAAAATGTGTCTTATTTTTGAAAAAAGGGGAAAACACCCCCTAAAAGCGATAGAAAGCTAATGAAACTCAAACCACAAGTTTCGTTGTAACAGAAAACCCTGTTGTAGATATTTCAAGCTCCTATCTGCAAAAATGTGCAATATTGTATTTTTTTCCAGAAGAATGATCACCGATGCGTGTTTTTTTGTTTGTTTGTTTTTCTTTTTTTTTTTGATCGTATCGATCCATTAGTCCTAGAATATCGTGAGAGGGCTCATTCGAACGGAAATTGAAAGTTCTAGTGCCCTTTTTAAGTGACAAAATAAAATTGGAGGGCAACTTGGCCCCCTCCCACGCTAATTTTTCCCCAAAGCTACCCAATCAAAATTTTGAGGTATCCATTTTGTTCAACATAGTCCAAAAACTAATAAATGTCTTTGAGGATGACTTAATCCCCCACAGTTCCCTGGGAAGGGCTGCAAGTTATGAACTTTGCCCACTGTTTAAATATAGTATTGATTATTGGGAAGTATACAGACGTTTTCAGGAGGAATTTTTCTGGTGGGGGGGGGGGGTTGGGGGTTGTTACATGGAAGTATCCTTCCATGGAGGATATTTCCTTGGGGGAAGGGACATTTCTATGAAGGTTGTGCCAGATTTCCCAGCATTATTTAAAAAACGATCAGAAATTAAATAAAAAAACAAGTTTTTTCAACTGAAAGTAAGGATCAAAACTCAAAACGAACAGAAATTATTGCGCATATCAGGGGATTCGCCCCCTAGTCAATACCTCACTCATTACGCTAAAGTTTTTTTAGCACTTTTAAAGAGCTATCTATTTTAATTAAACAGCCTTTGTGATTCAGGGATTTGTGATTCGAACAGAATTTGAACTTTAGCGTAAAGAGCGAGGTATTGACTAGGGGACGAACCCCTTCATATACTTAATAATTGGGAGCAAGGGGGCTTGCCCCCCCTGGAAATTTGGGTCTATAAGGTAATTATAAGGAAACCAACGGAAAAAGAGCAGAATAGGGAAAAAATATGGACAAAAAATGTGTTTTACCCCGTTTTTATAAACAGTTGAGTCTAAAGGCATTAAATATTTTGGTGTTTGATAAAAAGGCTCAAAACTGTCGATATTGTTAAAAAATATCCGTCTAACGCTTCGGCATTGCTAAGCAGAACGGAATGCTGTGAGTTTATATCCTATTTTTTGTCAGTAGGCTATTGTTTTGTGTATTTTTTTTTGCAATTATTTACTTTTTTTAATTTTTATATACTTTTACTTTAACTGACATATGTTTTTTTATTGCCTTTAAAAAATGTTTTTCTCTAAGCTTAATTAAAAAAAAAAATCAACTAAAAGTAAGGAGCAACATGCTGGTAGATATGAGAATGTAATATTTTAGCTGAATAGAGAAACAATTTAATTAATTCCTGCTTCCCCTACCTCTTTCAACATATATATGAAGCCTCATAAAGAGTAAGCAGTTTTTCCATTAAAATGTAATTTTTTAGGTACACATTTTGCATGCAGACCCGCCATGCTTTACCCCCCCCCCCTAATGTGCAACCCAAATTTATTTCTAAAGTAAAGAAGCAACTAACAAAAAACCGATGTGTTCCCGAATTTTACACAGCGTAAACTTGAATGAGTGGCGCATAATACACAAGTACCAAAATTCCTTCCCCCTACGAAAATTAAAAAAATTAAGCTCAAATAAAATCCTCAAATTTGGAAAGCCTTATTTTCCATGGGGGGGGGGATTTTCGGAGGGTATTTTCCTTGGGGGGATCTTCCTTGGGCGGGGGGTATTTTCCGGCGGGCCTGGGGGGTATTTTCTGGGAGGGGGAGTAAACGCCTAGAACCGCTGTTAGCAGCGATTGAAATTGGTACTCCAACTAGAGCCAGCAGAAAATGATAAACTTTTATTCACGTATATAAGAAATGATGGTAAATTAAACCACTGAAAAGAGACCATTACATAACTAACATAACAGCTTTAATCTTTAATTAATCTAACATAACAGCAAGATATGCAATTGACTAAGCCTGAAAATGACGTTGGCATCTTAGTTTGTATCCCGATGTCTCTTTGAAGTGCTTTTTTTAATATTTTATATTAGTTTGGCTAATTTTTAGATATTTTGCTTTCTACGGTACAAACCTTTGAAGCTAACGGATAAAATCAAACACAAGGCCAAGCTCGTGCAAATTTGATTAATTAAGCCTTTATATAGTCATAATTATATTCACCAAGACTTTATCTTCATAATTTTTCAAACTCTAATGAAATAGAAATAGAAATCATCGGCACACGCCAAGTTGATTTTCAGAGCCGGCTAAGTTAGTTGGTGACTTACACGTTAACCAGTAGTGATCTATCCATTTTCCGAAATTTAGTTTGCTGTTGAAATAAATAATGACCTTAAAAAAAGCAGCAACAAATGTTTAAGTTATGTTAACGTATATAACATATATACGTATATAACATATATAACATATATCCATGGCCCATGGGGCTTTTGTGAGAAATATATCTATCTATCTATATTAGTTAAAGAGAAAAAAAAATATACTAAAGGTATTGTCTATAACCGACTCAGATTGTACTAAATTTCACGAGAATATTTGATTTTCCAGTTAACTGTTTAACTTAACAATTCCGTTCCTGTCTCAAATAAATAAAAAAAAACAAGTTTTTTTAACTGAAAGTAAGGAGCGACATTAAAACTTAAAACCAACAAAAATTATTCCGTATATGAAATAGGCTGTCCCCTCCTCAACGCCTCTCTCTTAACGCTAAAGTTTTTCATTGTTTAAAAAAAAAATAGAGTTTTGAGAAAGTAAAACTTTAGCGTAAAGAGTGTGGTGTTGAGGAGGGCACACCCTCTTTAAAATATGGACCAGTTTCTGTTCGTTTTACGTTTAAATGTCGCTCTTTACTTTCAGTTAAAAAAAATGTTTTTTCATTTAATTTTTGAACGTTTTTGAATAAACACAGGTTTTGATCTTGGCTCACCGTACATGAATAATTAGAACAAAGTTTGAATATTAATTTACTTTTATTTGGTTAAACGGCTTTCTCGAAACTTGTTTAATTTTATTTACGAACGTTTTTATTAGTAATAAATATACGTAACTTACGAATTAACTTACGTAACGAACTTCTATATTCATATATTTGTAATACGTATATTAGGGAGTTCGCCCCCTAGTTAATACCTTGCTCTTTAAGCGAAAGTTTGAATTTTGTTCCAACTCTTTAAAAATTACAACTTAATCACACAGGCCGTTCATTAGAATAAATAGCTCTTATGAAAGTACTAAAAAATCTCTTCCTTAAAAAACGAGGTTTTGACTAGGGGGTGAACCCAATCATATATGTTATATTTTATGTTCGTTTTTAGTTTTGATGTTGCTTCTGTTGCAGTTGAAAAACCTATTTTTTTATATTTAATTTCTGATCTTTTTTTTAAATAATACTGGGAAGTCCGGCGTCCCCTTCATAGCAATTTCCCTTCCCCCATGAAAACTTCCTTCATGGAAAGATCCTCCCCCATAACCCCCGAACCACACACCCCCCCCCCCCCACTACCAGGAAAAACCTCCCCTGAAAACGTCTGTATACTTCCCAATAACCAATACTATATGTTAACATTGGGTAAAGTTCATAACTTTCAGCCCTCCCTCTGGGAACTTCGAGGGATTAAGTCATCCTAAAAGACATACTTATAATATTTTCGAACATGCTGAACAAAATGGCTATCTCAAAATTTTGATCGGGTGACTTTGGGAAAAAAGTGAGCGTGGGAGGGGGTCTAGTTGCCCTCCATTTTTTTTGGTCACTTAAGATGGGCACTAGAACTTTTACTTACCATTCCAATTAGCCCTCCCACGATATTCTAGGACCACTGGGTCAATACGATCACCCCTGTGAAACAAAAAAAAAATACAAAAAAATAAACACGCACCCGTGATCTTTCTTCTGGCAAAAATTGCAAAATTCCACATTTTTGTAGATAGGAGCTTAACCTCTACAGTAGGGTTCTCTGATACGCGAAATATGATGGTGTGATTTTCATTAAGGTTCTATAACTTTTAAGGGGTCTTTCCCCCTTTTTTTCGAAAATCAGCCAAATTTTCTCAGGCGCGTAACTTTTGATTGGTAGGACTAAGCTTGATAAAACTTGTATATGTGAAATCAACATTAAAATTTGATTATTTAGGTGTATCAATTTGCATCAAAATAAAGTTTTCTAGAATTGTCGTTACCAGCAAGCCGTGTTACTCCTTACTTACAGTTCGTTGCAACGAACTGTTTGATGCTGGGATTTACCTTCCAAAAAAATGAGCTTGTATTTCCCGTAGTGTAGTTAAAATATATCCTTTCGGCACAGAACTCCGGAGGAGGTTTAGTCCCCTAAGCCTTCTCAGTACGTACACCATTCATATTTTCTCAACAAAGCTACCTTTCCACCTGGTTGTCTTAAGGTCATGATTACTTACATTGTTGGGATTAAAGGACAATTTTTGCACTTTGGCTAGTAAAACTGACAAATCATTACCTTGATTTAACTGTGCACTGGATGGCTGCAATATCCTGATTTGGAGATTGACATAGAATTACTAAGTATGGAAGGTAAATTCAACTCGGTATGGAGTGTAAAACTTGGCTCGTGTCATATGGTTTTTAAAGGACAGATTTGCTTTCTATTGATACTTGTGCTCATTACTGTCTTAGGAAAAAGAAAGGGTAGCTACCGCTCGGGAAGTTATGATGGTCAGTCTGACTAAAGATTTGCCATACCACCAAGAAGTTTAAAATTTCACTTCTTTACTGAGATCTCTGCGATTTGTATCTATTTCATTTTTCCAAGTCTGTGTTCTTTCATTTTGCCATGGATTAGACATATATATCGAATGCGTGGCTCAACCAGATCTTTGAACATAACACAGCATATATTCAAATTGCAATGCTATTGGCGTATCCTAATTGACCCAGGGGCAGGTCATTTATTTCAGAAAGTGAAGAGAATGGTTTTGGGAGGGATTTCGTGCAATTGATCTGTTTTGAGTATTAGGTTGGTCAGTTAGGAAATTGGTAAGAAAGAATGGTAGTAGGCTTTGCGTCATATTTTTAAATTTAAATTGGACATTTGACCTTGTTAAATGGTATCTATTGATGAAGGTATGGTATCTATTGATGATTGTAGTTCTTATTTGTTAAGCTATTGTTTGGAGCACATCATGTAACACAGTTTATGTTGAAAGTAGCAAGAAAATTCTCCGGTATGATTTGGTCAAATCTGGAGGGGAAGCATGGATGTTCTATTCCTCCACGATTATTTTCAAGTTGCGTAAATGATTTGCCAGTGTATTTAAAGTTAAAGAGAGCTCCTAAGTTGGTAGTTCATATATATATATGAATTGTATCTGTTAATGTTCGTGAATAATATAGCATTAATGCCAGAATCAGGGGATAAACTGCAACATATAGTTGGTTGAACAAGCGACTATTTGAGGAAGAAGAATATAAGTCTGAACGTGAAGAAGTCGGTACTGGTGTTGTTCAGGAAAGGAAGAAGGGGGACAGAAAGAGATAGAGTTCAGTGTGAAAATATACGTCTGGAAGTGAAATAAGACTATATATATTTGGGCTGTAATTTGACAGCGAACGGTAAGTCCAGTAGCGCATAGAGATAAGCTTAGAAAAGGAAAGCGAGGCTCTTTTCTTGTGACTGCTAGGCAGTTAGCAAGATAAAAAATGTAAAGGTGCACAAACAAATATTTCTTTCTAAAATAGTTCAGGGTATGCATTATGCGTGTGAAAGTTGGAGATATAATAATACGCGTAAACTTAAGTGTGCTTGGGTACAGTATTTTGAAAAGTTCTTGGCGTTTGTAGATTTTTGAGTAATATGGTAATTTAGGGAGAAATAGCATTAATGTCATTGAGAAGTAGAAGACTGTTAGCTATTGTTATGCTTAGATTAAAAGTTGTGTAGATGGCAAGTTTTTTTCTTGCAAAGCAGCGTATTCAGATGCTCTGCGTGAAGATAAGAATGATTTATGGCCAAAAAGAATAAAGAGAATTCTGGATGAATATGGTCTGAGTGAGCTGTGGAACGAGGACCGGACGTGGACCAAGATGTCAGTGCAGTACCAAAAAGAGTGAAAGAGAGGTCATAGGATCAGGAGATTCAGATGTGGCACAAGATCTGGCAAAGACTCCATCACTAAAATTATAAGCACGCCGATCCTCCATGAAATATACCCCCTCCCCCCCCCCCCATTCACGGGAAACTCATTCGTGGAAATTCCATCCAACTTAAAGTGCAACCCCCCGCCCCCGTCAAATTCCCTACAGACAGTTCCATCCTCGCTGAGAATCCCCAGCCCTCTGTGTAAAATTTCTTGTGGACGATTCAGCCTAAAAAAATTTCTGTAGCATACTTTTATTTAAAAAAGGCTTTAATTTCTAGTCGGTTTCTTAGTCACTCCGAAAAAGCCCCCTTCTGTGGAATTTTTTCCCGGATATCAAAACACGCGGAAATAGCCCCCGGATAATTCCCCTGGGACATCTCCACATGCAAGATAGACTTCGTAAAAAGAATGCAAGACAATTAAAAAGAATTTCGCATAGGAATTCTGTCACATCTTCCCAGTGTAAAATATCCTCTGGAAACGACCCTCCCCAAGGAATATTCTCACTATGGAAATACACCTCAAGGACAAAATCCCCATCCCCCCCCCCCGAAAAATATCTGTATACTTACCAATAACAAATACTTTGCGTAAACAATGGGCAAATTTCGTAACTTACAGGCCTCTCCCCACGGACTGTGGAGGGTCCTTTACCCTTGTATACATAGCTATTTCATCTTTAAACTATACTGAACAAAATGGCCAGCTCCAAATTTTGATCAGATAACTTTGGGGAAAAAGGAGCGTGGGAGGGGGGCCAGTTTCCTTCCAATCTTTTGGTCACTTAAAAAGTGCACTAGAACTTTTAGTTTAGGCTTGAATACACCCTCTCTCGATCTTCTAGGACGATTAATTTCGATAAGATCACCCCTGGGAAAAAAATGAATAAAAACGCATCCGTGATCTTTCATCTGATAAACATAGCAAAATTTCACATTTTTGTATATAGGAACTTCTAACTTCTACACTAGGATTCTCTGGTACGCTGAATCTGATGATGAGATTTTCATTAAGATTTCTTGAATTCTAGGGGGCTTTTCTTCTCTATTTCAAAAATGAGGCAAATTTTCTCATATTTGATGAGTAAACTAAACTTGATGAATCTTATATATTTAGAGTCAGCATAATAAGCTGATTCTTATGATGTATCTATTGATATCAGTTTTTTAGGGCTCCAGTCACTATTGAGCCTAGTCACTCCTTACTTACAGTTCGTTACCACGAACTGTTTGAAATAAAATTACAAAGCAGAAAGCTACGCCACATTTGTCCATACTAACTTTATTTTAAATTGGACAAAAGTGACGTAGTTCTCTGCTTTGTTATTTTATTTCATTGAAGGAATCTTAGTCGCTTATCTAGATTCTAATTGAGAAGTTTAGATTTTGGGTGAGTGGCTTACCTTTTTTTCTTTGGGTTTATTGTTTTGAATTTAGTTTTTTCTACCTGTTATTTTGATCCCCATTACTTTTTTTCTGGTCTAAATTGTTTTAATTTTCGCTCAGGAAATGAGAACTTGATTTTTTCAGACTTGCGGAAGAAAGGAAGCAGCTGTCTTCTTGAAATATCCGCTTTTGTTGCTTCTAGTATTTTCATTGGCCTTATAAAACCCCATTTTCGCTTTTCTTCTCTTTTATTTTTTGTATGTATACTTTTTTAGGAAGAATACAGTCTTTTTTTTACATATTCAGTATTTATTTTAGAGCAAATACCGATCCAAGACACGTCATCTCAGAAATTGAGCCAGGAGTTGAGTGAAAATGGAATTGTAGCTTCCTTTCCTGTTCGAGCTGGTACAGGCCAAGGAAGACTACGGGCAATAGCTCAAAGAAGAAGAAGACCAGGTAGACCCAATAGGAGACGACCATTTAGGCCTGTTTACTATGACGATTACTACGATTATTATGACGAGTATGCGGACACCGATAAAGACGTAAGTTTCATATTTTTAGTGTTAATGGCTTTTATTGTAGTTCGGTGAACCTTAGATTATGAATAGGTACGTTTAGAACTATATTTTGTGGCGAATTTTTTTGTCTTTGTATCAATAAACAGAAACATTTGTAGCTCTAATTTAAAACGAAATGCTATGTCAACTAAATTCACACCGCTTCTTTGTCTTAGATTATGTTTTCGAAATGTATGAATAATATAAAAAAGAGTGAAATCCTAGAGAGATCTGGCGTTTCAAAGATATATGCTAGCTGGTGAAATTTCGGAACATTATCAGCCCGACTAATGCAAACATTCTCCGTTGAATTAGGAAGATGAACTCGGGAGAATATTGTGATACATAAGTAATACCTATAGCCTACAGGCGTATTTTGCAACTTATGTCAGTTTATCAGAGATAATACTCATAGGTTGTATTCTAAACTTTTCAAATTCAAAGTCATTTTTCTATTATTTTATCTATTATTTTGTTTCTTGATTGCTATTTTCAGCTTTTATGAATCGTCAATTCCATAAGTCAAACAGTTCGCGGTAACGAATTGTAAGTATAAAGTGATTCGTCCCAGTTGCAACCAGAATTTTAATAACAAAATATACATAAATACTCAAATATGACAATACTTACAGTTTACATTCTAGAGTTTTGAAATTGCAATATATATTTTTTTTTCTTATAATTTTATTTCTTGATTGCTATTTTCAGCTTTTCTGTTTCATCAATTCCATAATTCAAATAGTTCGTGGAAACAAACTGTAAGTATGGAGCGACTCGGCCCATTAGTAACCTAAACTTATAAAATTCATTGAGCGTAACGTTGCACATCAAAAGTAATGAGCTTGAGAAATCTTTGCCGGATTTTCAGAAAAGGAGGGAAAAACCGCCGAAAAGTCAAGGGATCTTAATTAAAATTACACCATTAAATTCAGCTTATCAGAGAACCTTATTGTAGAGATTTCAAGTGCCTATCTGCAAAGGTGTGGCATTTTATTTATTTTTTTGCCAGAAAAAAGATCACGGATGTGCGTTTATTTGTTTATTATTTTCCCAGGGGTGATCTTATCGAATTAAAGGTCGTAGAATATTGGAAGATGGCTCTTTCGAACGCAAACTGAAAGTTCTAGCGTCCTTGTTGAGTGATCAGAAAGGCTGGAGGGCAGCTAGCGTCCCTCCCACCAACTTTTTCCCTGGTCAAAATTTTGAGATAGCCATTTTGTTCGGCATAATTGAAAGGTTCAATAACTATACCCCAGGGGATGACATATCACGGCATAAGAAAGAATCTTAGAGCTTAGTTTGATTCCTATTGGTCTTCAAGGGTTACCTGCATGGATCTACTTTCCACTCATCATATCAAGTTGAGTTTAGCTTCCCTAAAGCCTCAGTTCTAGGGTCAGATCTGCTCTTATTTTTTTACCAATTATGCAAATGTTATGGTTTTGAAAAAAAATTTAATAGTTCTTAGTCATCTATATCACCCCCGAATCTTTCCTTGCCCAAAAATGTAGACCTTCGACAATAGATGAAGACACTCTAGTTGCATTTGCTGGGTACATGACCCTTGGCGCTGCCGTCAGAACGGAGCCTGAGATCGTTATCAATTTTACCATTTTGTTTAAGAGTGTTATTTTATGGTTTTGACGTAATTACCTGGCCCTAAATGTTGCCAAGTTGAATTTCCTGATTGTCTTGTGAGTTTATCATGCTCGACAGTCGAAAATTCATCTGTCAAGGATTTCTCTCAGTAGACTTAGTGATTGGTATGTTTGGCTCCTAGGTATTCTTCTTCATGATAATCTTTCCCTGGGACATCATATTAGTGTAATTAAAACCAAAATATAGGAGGTCTTGGTGTTCTTCGACAGCTCAAATTTCTGGGTCAATTCTAAAAAAATTAATTGTTTAATTCAGCCTTATGTCTCTTATTCTCTAAGTCTATGAATGTCAACTTTTTCTTCCTGTCTAATATCACTCTCTAAGATATATGAGAAAGCAATATGCCTAAAAGCAACTCTGATAAGCGTTATACACCGGATAACCAATTCGGCTTCAAGAAAGGAGTAGATCACGACCATGCCCACCATTTGATTGCTAATTTTTTTCTACATGCTATTGAGCATAATGAGGTATTATATTTGCTGCGTTAGACGTATCTAGAGCTTTCGAGTACATCCGCATATCTTATTGTCTGCTTATATGCGTGCAATTAATATTTGTGTCATCAAGTTGATACGTGATATGTATAAAAAGCTAAATGCCAGAGTTAAGGTCACCATCTCACCTGGTACGGTGGAACTTACTCCTTCAATTCCAGTAAAAAAAAAGGGTATTAGACAGGACACTGTAACTTCTCCGCCTCTGTTTAATAATGCTGCCATTGTGTCACAACGGAATGTTCTAACCGCATGTATATTTAAAGGTATTGATGTTTCACTAGCTAACTATGCAGATGGCATCCTTGATATTAGTAGAACAGCCTTTGGAATTGAGAAAAATTAACTCTCGATAGGGTGTATAAACGTATTGGCCTTCCATTTAATGAAAGTAAGACTGAGTTCTTGGTGTTCAATCACCGCTCAGATTACCCGACAAATGTTAAGTTAGGTGAACATGTTATTAAAACACAAAATACACTGACTTATCTTGGTATACCGATTGGGTCAAATCTTGCGTCAACTTCTGAAGGATTTTTTTTTGCCAGAAAATGTAGGAATGCGTATGGCTTACTAGTTGCATTAAAGTTTAAATTTGAACACCGTATCTTAGCTAGCGTTTATAATGCATTTGTTGTTTCGCATCTGCTCACCCTTGCGCCATTTTGGTCTTATTTTACTGCTTCAGGTTTTAAGGATATACGGAAGTGTTTTTACAAGTATGCGAAATATTTTCTACGGCTGCCTCTCTGGACTAACAACAGCTCCCTATCCAAGCGGTACGGAGTTGCTAGTCCAGTGTCCGTGGTGCAGAAGAGAAATGAGAAATATCGGAGGCAGGTTATTGGTGAAAGAACCTCTGAAATTTTTCTTTGTCGGTCATGCGTTATGTTCTTACATATGACTGCCCTTATTAGTATTTTTTTTTCTTGTCAGTTCTTCTTTGTTTTGGTTTTGTATATATTTGTCAGAATTTATTTGTTTCTTCTTTTCTTTTCTTTTATTACTCCATCAGTGTGGTATTTTACATTTATGATGACCAATAAATTTATATTATATTATAATAATCCATGAGACAAGTAGTCCTGTTAATAAGCCATTGCTTGATTTAAACCACAATATTCTTTCATGTGTATATTTCGTTATTCTCCAACTGTACGGTGATTTCTAATCAATCAGATCAGAATTCAATCCTCTGACTACCTCTCGTATTGCCTGGATTGCTCTGCCTGAGTCAGCTAAAAAGTATAACTCATTCGGTGCCTTCAGGAAAATTGTAGCAATGTTTTTGATCTTTGAATGATCTTTTTTCTTTTTTTTGGTTATTTTTTATTGGTGCTAGGTGGTTGATGTCTCTGGGCCAAGTTATAAATGCATGTTTGTGTTGTTTCTTGGGCATGACGCTTTTCTCTGAAATGGTTTTTATCGGGTAATCAGTGGTGGATGGGTGCTTGTCATTTTCCTTTTTAGACCTTGTGTTTTTTCTACGTTATATTGTTTTTTTCTCTTTTCCTGCATTCCTAGCCATGTATTTTTATTGTCTAGATTTACTGCTGAGTTGTTGAATAAGTTCATTTATCTCAATTTACCTTTTCCGATGTCCAAAAATCAAGCACTAATCGCCAGTGATCTATTGACAATTCCTGGAAATCTAGCTGTATCTTCCCAGCATTTAGCATGCTTACCTCAAAGCAGTTTGGATACTCCTAGTTGTGGACAGCGTTCTGTTGGATCTTTGATGTTTGCCTATGATTTTCTTCTTTTTTTGTCTCTTTACCGAAGTTGATATTCTGAAACATGCGTAGCCGACGTTAACAACAATTAGATTGTCCTTGTAAAATTTGCTTTATTTTTACGTAAGTCTTGCACGTAAGTCTTGTACGCAGGATGCTATATTAACTATGGTACAATTTATTCACGAGTGTCTGGACAAAAAATGGATACCGGCGAGTATATTTTTGGACCTTGAGAAGGCCTTTGATTCGTTAAGCCATGAAATATTGTTGTATAAATTAAACCACGGTGGAATACGAGGACCAGCGCACGGTTTTATCGCATCTTACCTAAGTCGTCGCTCCCAAGTGACTATGATCAGCGACACAGTTTCGGATCCATGTCTGTTGTCGAATATTGGTGTCCCGCAAGGCTCAATCCTGGGACCACTGCTTTTTTAATATATATAAATGACCTTCCATCAGCGACAGAAAACCTTGGTCTGAATGTTCTTTTCGCTGATGATACCGGATCATCACTTACTGGATATTCGGAAGAGGATGTCAATGAGAAGCTGCAAATCGTTTTTTCACAACTTCTTGTATGGCTAAAAGCTAATCGTTTGTCACTAAATGCATCAAAAACCAAATTTATCATTTATAGTAGAATTGGGCAGAATGCTCAAGGAATTTCAACTATATTTGATCATGCTACAAATATTCAAATTCAAAGGGTAACTTCGTTCCTGTATCTGGGTATTATTATTGATGAAAATCTGTCATATAATGAACATTGTAATAGATTACGGGTTAAAGTTGCTAAGGGGTTGGTATAATGCAAAGGTTTCAGCATTTTTTTCCATATGAAATCCTACGTCTAATTTATTTTGCGTTGGTTCATTCCCATCTAATGTATTGTCCTCTGATATATTTGGCAACATTCAGATGTCATGTGAAACCGATACAAATTCTTCAAAAACCGGGCTCTTCTAATTTTAAAGAAATATTTACCATCACCGTCTTCGTATCCTAATAAGAGTAAAACTGAAACTTTATATCTTCTAACTAATAATTTGCCTGTTTCACAGATATTCACCCTCAATTCTTTTTTATTTAAGGTAAAATATGACCGGTCAGAACTACCTACGTACTTTCGTTCGAATAATTTTTTCCCTGTGCAACATGCCCATTCTTATGAAACCCGACATAAATGGAATATTCAGCACCTAAAATTAAGCACAGAGAGATCACGGTTCTCACCCTTATTTTCAATCACGGGTTCATGGTGTGTTCATCTACCATTTATTGATTGCAGCAAATCTCTTCCAAATATAAAAAAGCAACTTCATTCTATCCTTATAAATAATTTTAAGAATTAATAATATTTTGAAAATCTGGGTGCATTTGATATTATTGTTTTGTTGGGTGTTTTGCCCTGTGTGTTGCCGGTTTTCGGTTACCCTTATTCGCCCGTTGGTATTTTTTTTTTTTTTTTTTTTGGTTTTTTCGGTTGATCTTTGCCCGTTGTGGGTGGGGTTTTGGGGTGGGTGTCCGTATATTGGTGAGTCATGGAATAAATATTATTTATTATTTTGTTGTTAAACAGGTTTATTCCGATTAATGTACCGGGTTTTTGTCATTCGACCTTGTGTCTCCGGCGTTTACCCTGTATTTATGTCTATTTTGTACAGATATTTTAAAATTAAACCTTGAACCTTGAACTGAAAAATGAAAATAAATCACAGAAACTGATGATTTTATCGAAGGAAAAATTCACCAATCTAGTTTCATGTCAAATGTAAAGAATATTTCAAGAGGAGACAAAGGTTTGAAAACAAGAAATTCTCTGAAAAAGTGTCGTATTTTCCCATTCGTGAGTAGCTTCTCAAACCTGCAGCCTATGAGTTTCAAAAAAAGCTAAATTTTGTACTTTCGTACTTGCTTGTACTTGTTGCGGGACCAGGCACGGACGCCTCACCCGTTATCTAGAAGTCTACGTATAATTGACTCCCATTTGTCGCGATCTTGTGCCAGCTCTTCAGCAAACCGGAGCCAGCAGCTCTCCCACTTTCTGCCAAACTTTCGAAATCCACAAAATGGGGTCGAGGTCGTTTTTGGCAGTTGTCCAACAATTCTTAAATTGACCGCCAGGTCGCCTGCGCCAATCTGTTAACGGGGCAGCTAGAAGCACTTGCTTTATGATGCGGTCAGTGGGTCTTCTAAGAACATGACCAAGCCAACGCAGTCTTCTCTGTTTGACAATCATGACGGCGGGTTCGATGTTACAGCAGTGGTGGCGCACATCTACATTCGAGATTCTGTCGGAGTATCGAATCCTCAGGATTTGTCGTAGAGTGGTGGTTAAAGCCTTCCAAATCAGGAAGATGAAGTGCCTTCAGGGGCCAAGTTTCGACTGCATAGAAGAGAACAGATCTAACAGCCGCTTTATAGACAGAAATTTTTGTCTTCATGCTTTATCTCCCACCGGATCCACAAACGGCGGCGGAGTTGTGAGAAGATGGCTTGGGCTTTGTTGGTTCTGTTCTGTACGTCAAGGTCACAGCCTCCTCGAGGATCTATTATTGAGCCAAGATAGGTGAAGCTGTCGACTTTTTCCAATTCTTGTCCGTAAAGCACAAGCTGATAATCCGACTGTATATTTAGGTCCATGACTTTAGTTTTGGCTGTATTGGTTTTCATACCCTGTAGCTGAGAGAAAAATTTTATACCTTATATTTAAATTTTCAAATAAAAACATGGTAAATTTTAATGGAATGTAAAACAAAATAAACTAAACCTGTCGAGGGTAGAAATTTTTTTCATTTATTCTTTTATTTTAAATTTAAACAACCGTCATTGTTTATCTACTCGTCCATAACAACTGAGTCCTTTTATTTTTCAGCTACTGGTAGGTAACTGACAAGAAAAAAAAGTCTAAATAAATAAAAACGAATTCGTGTCTGTCTGTCTGAAATTACTGTCTGCATTACTATACTTTTCACCCAATCGCCAAGAAACTTTAAGATGTTGTTGTGTACACTCTTGCAAAGGTTTTAGGCATAAAATCCCCCCTCCCAAAACGCACTTAATAATTTTTTCGTTGACTGAAATTACAGACCCCTCAACACAAATACTCGACAGTTCCTTCCGGTCACATTTTTCACATTTTCTGAATATTCATTTAATGGGTCAGTTAATTATGAATTTTGTTATCTAACACACTTCTAAAATTAGAAAATCTCTTTTCAGTAAATTATCTGAATTCGAAATAATTGTCGAAAAGGGGGACTTTTCGAGGGGTGTTTTCCGTGCAGGAAATTGTTAGGCGGAGGAATTCTTCAGGGGAGGAAAATTTCTATATTACAATTAATTTGATTTGCTTATCATTATCTGGCTCTTTACATATGTAACCCAGATAAATTAAAGAGGCAATTTATATAATTATAGAGTAAAGGACAACTTTATTCAGTCTGGACTAAGCCTTGGATTAAGTCTATTGTGGAAATCATGACGTTTGAAAAGAACTTTTACGCGGGAGGACTTTTTCAAATGCCTATAAATCTAAAGATACGGCCGTTATTAATGCGCCGCGGGGAATTTTCCGCGGAGGTAAATTTTCCATAGAGGGAGGGGGGCGGGGTCTGAAGGGGAATCTCAATTGAATTTTTTTTTCTTTTGAAATTGCAGCAACGCTCTGCGGGTAGACTAGTTTGCAAATAAAAACAAAGTAATCAGAATAGATCATTAAACGAAATAAACCAAAACTACAGAGTAGAAATTTGTTTACTTGATGTGTGTTTGCAGGATGCTTAAGTTTTTTCTCGGTACTTTAATAAACAATAATCATTTGTGAGTTTTTAACACGTGATGTATAAGTACGATACCTAATAGTGAGTATGGTAAACGCATTTGTGAAAAGCGGTAAATTTCTAATTTGTTGGATTTGGGCTATTGATTGACTATGTCGATGTATTCTGGATGTTGTGAGAGCTAGACAAGTACCCCTAATCCAGACATTGCTAAAATTGTCTCTGTAATTTCTTCAAATTTTGGTACGAGATACTTCACTTATCTTTATATATTTTTTTTCTTGACAAAAAAATGCCGGATCTCCACAAAGCAAATTCTTGCGTTTGTGCCTGCTTAAAAATATTTTATACAGAATTATTTATTTGTTTCTAGGATTACGACTATGACTATTCAAATAACAGATTTTCCATCAGAAGACCAGGAAAAAGGAGGCCAAGTCAGGCAAAAGTAAATGAAGGAAGTCAAGACCAAGGAAAAACATTGTCAGATCAAGAAAAAGAGCTACCAGCTAGGTCAAAAAATGTTGAAAATAGCTCAGCTGATGCTGTAGAGGCACAGGAGTCAAAAACCCAGTTATCACCAACTCCAGAGGAGAGAAGAAGATTATTTCAGCAGGTATTTTATCTATTCTATTAATAAAATAAAATAAAGGTACTATTACTAACGTCAGCCGTAAATACTAATGATGATTTGAGGTGTATTTTTGGTAAGATTTTTTTTATTTTTAGATACAAATGCAAAAAATTTTCACGGTTTGTGTCCAATCCATAATTATGTCTCTGATGAGTAATATTTGCTTCATAGGACTTCAATAAACCTGGTTTTATAGCAGGTGTGACGCCCTTTTTGAATATTTCAATAAGAAAAAATTATGGTAAGTGTCTATGTCGAGGTTTGGCAGTATATGCGACTTGTGTTATGAAGATAGGTCATGATACGATTTTAGTGTGTATATCAAAATGGTATTTGGAATTGTAGTGGTAAATTTTGTAGTACTTCAGTTTTGGTTACTTTAGACCTTCATTATATTCAATTTTTTTTTTTTTAAATAGCCAACTACAGCGGCTACTACTAGCCATTTACCTGGTTTTAACATTGAATATTTCGATTTTGATGTGAATATAAAGGAAAAATGAAATTGCTGTAAATGACATTACTGAATATTCCTGTTGAATTTACGTCCTTTCAGTTAGTATTGGCATTAGAGCCACGGAAACCTCGGCGACTTTACTTGACAATATCTTATTGAAGTTTAAACCTCAAGTCATTTGTGATTCCAAATGATGTTTTTCACCATCGTGGTGTCTTACTACCGCCACTACTACTAGTGCTACAACTACTACTTCTAGTAACAACTCACTACAGCACGAAGCCGCTTGTGATCAACACAGCTCTGCAGGCTGTTCCTTGATCCCTATATATTTAAAGTCTTCCTCTTTACACCTCCCAGGAAGTTCAAATTTCCCTTAAAATTCTTCCTTAAAACCGTCTTCCACCCTATTTGGGGATCACTTGCTTTTCAATTGGCCATATAGGGTTAGCCAAAAATGACGGTCTTTGGTAGCCCATCGTCCTTCATCCATAGAACGTGTCCTAGCCATCCTAACCTATATCTCACTAAAGTCCAGAAAGGGGGATAGAATCACATTTGTCGTGCGGCTTACTATTTGAAATACGGTCAATTAGACGGGTACCAAAAATAATCCGTAGATAATTCCTCTGGAAAAAATGTAATAAATCCTCCTCCGTGTTTCGAAGGACCCAGGTTTTAGACCCTTACTTGACCACTGTCATCACCATAGCATCCAATATTCCATTCAGAGTCAGTGGCCTTACCTTCCTTTTCTTCCAATTTTTTTTCAATTGTGGAAAACCAACCCGGGCCTTGGCTGTTTATACCTTTAACATCTTTATATCATACACCATCTTTACTAATACTACTACCTAGATAAATGAAACTATCTACTTGATCAATCTTTATGTTGCCCAACTTCACTTCTTTACCTTCATTTATTCCCAATCTAAGTGAATGCGTCTTCTTAACGTTAATTTTCAAGCCTATTCTTGCCCCCAGAATTTTCACAACATCCGAAAAATCAATCATTTTGCTCACGTAGGACGCTTAAATTATGAGTGTAATCTAAGTCTAAGATAGTTTTACCATCACAATGGATTCCATTCTCTGCCCGAGCCTTTGTCGCGTTCATTAGGACAAAGTAAATCAAAATGATCCGTATAAATGGAGATAGAACGCAACCCTGCTTAACTTCTGACTCAAAATGAAACCACCTGCTAACCTTATATCCTACCTTAAGCGCATCAATGTTATTCTAGTACATACCCATAATCACTTAATGTTTCATGTATATTCATGCAAGGATAGGAACTGCGCTAAAGCTTTTCTATCTGCTGATTCAAACGCTTGCTCATTATCTATAAAGCTGAAAATTAAAGTGCCCCAAAGAGTGAAAATTTAGTCGACACATACTCCTCTTTTCCTAAAACCAATGTGTTTTTCTCTCAAAATTTTTTCATTGCATCTATAAGTTTGAAAGTGTCACCATACTAAGTAGTTTGCTTCCTAAGGTAACCAAGTAACTGCCTGATAATTATCACACTCACTCTTATCACTTTTCTTACATAAGGCTTTATTTAGAGTTTTTCTAAGACAGCTAGGTACTTCCCCTTTTTAAAAAACCATGGTCATAATCTAAAAGAATTTATCTTGACTTTACAACCATCATATGTAAAAAAAAACTCATTTACAACAGTAAATAAAGGTACTTGCAGCACCTGGGGCTATATTATTGTTTAATCCTTTCAGTACTATCTCTAATTCTTCCTCGTAAATTAAATCTTCCTCTACTTTCAAAGTGTCACAAATTTTCTAATTCTCTTCTTATAAAATCCTGTAACTTTATCACAGAGTAGAACATTCCCAAATGTTCTTCCCATCTCTCTTTAACTCTCCCTTTATCACTAAATGTGGTCCTGATCCTATCTTTAACTGAGACAAGTCCAGAGTGACTATTCCCTCTCAGTTTTTTAACATGTCTAAAACAATATACTACTTTTATGCAGTTTGGCTGCATCTTCTAGATCTTCACCAATTTTATGTATGACCTCCATTTACACCTCCTAAATTGATATTTTAATGCTTTCTTACTTTCCTTGAATTCTTCTTATTCATACCATCTATCACTCAAAGACTTCTTGTGCAAGCCCTCCTCTTTTCCACAAAACTTAAAATTTAAAAAAAAATTACTGATTTTTTTTTATACAATTCACTTTATTTTTCCCACTTTTTTTAGTTTATATTCCCTCCTCCATACGAAAGCACCATCTTGTGTACGTACCCGTGTCCAGGGTTCACATCAATACTCATTAACCAAAAACTCATCATTGCTACATGTACCATCGCTTAACCAAGAAGGAAACCTTAGTCAAGGAAATTTTTGATTAAATGAGCGACTGGTATGTTAAGGCACATAGTCTAGGTACGGAATTTGTGAGAAGTGTTTAATAATAATAATCTGTTTATATGAACCCTCTATACATACAAAAATGCACTTAGAGGAGTATGGAAAAAGAAATTTATAAGCACTTATAAGCACTATATAAACAAAATATAAACACAAACGATTATACATCAATACAATACGATTAAACGATTAATACGAAAAAATCACAAACAATTAATACACCCCAACGAAATATCTATGATTGATTCATATTACTGTTTGAATCTTCCTTCTAAAACACCCATCTTATCATATATCTCAAAAAAACCGTAACGTCTGGAGATATAACTTGTTACGAGATCAAATAGGAACACGAAGAAAATACTTACGAAATCTTAAAAAGACAGACCGAATTTGTTGACCTTCAGACTTGGTAAAAAATGTCCATCGTGGCACCAGAAAAAGTATATGGGGAGCAAAAAACTAATTATAAAGCTGACCAAGCGTTTTTTTGTCAAATTGACCTTTAACTCTAAAAAAACGTCAATAGGACTTTCTTAACTTCTCTCTCAACATATTTATTGTTCATGACCTTGTTGTTCGAATTGAGGTCCCAAATGCATGTCCAAGGTACTTGAGTGAAGCAGTGGCAGAAATTGAATCAGGGCCAACCTGAATTTTTGAATCTCGAGGGCGATGACAATCAAAAACGAGAAATTCAGTTATAGCAGAAGTGACTTACAGCCCGATGTCAGACAACCCGGCATAAAGGCTGTTCACAGCGGCTTGGAGAGATTGAAAATTGTCAGATAGGAGAGGAATCATCTGCGTGTGAAAGGTGACTTGCGTCAATGGATGGCTCGATAAGAAAATGCGGTATTCTGCGGGTTGCGTAGAGGATGGCATTGTTAAATATTGCAGGACTTAACACTGAGCCCTGTCTTGCTCCACAACGCACGGAAATTCGGTTGCTATAAAGATTTTGCACGCGGACACGTATGGAAGAGTTTTGGTACCATTGCCACAGGGAGGCAGAATGGGTTTACCCGCTCCTCAAAAGTGCTAAAACAACTTGGGAATGTAGGATCGAATCAAATGCTTTAGAAATACCTATTGCACAAACATATAAAGGTTTCTTCATTCCCTCATACCTCTCCAAAATAGACACGAAAACTTCACGTGCATTCCCAACACCAAGACCCGCACGAAAACCAAACTGATGATCTCCATGGTCACACCTATTCGAAATTTTTATAAGAAGAATCTTTTCAAATAATTTTGCAATAACTGACAAACTCTAATTGGACGATAAGAGTCACAAGATTGACGGTCCTTATTCTTTTTTGGGACACACGTCACAATACCCTCACATAATGTAGTCGGTACGAATTGCTGCGCAATACAAGCTTGGAAAAGTAGTGCCATATGCTCAACTAGTTTCGCGGTACCATAAATTAAATGTTCTGATTGGGATAATCCTTTAAAACACTGGGAGACACAAAATTTGAAAAAATTTTGGAATCTGAAAAATAAACTTCAAGAACTTTACAACCTTTATAAATAAAGTAAAACTGTACTTAAATTTTTATAAGGAAATCTAAAATTGTATTGCAGCTGGTTTACGAATTGTCCAACTAATCTGGCCAAAATATGAGCGAGATTATGACCATATAATGCAAATAATTCCTGATTGCCCAATTATACTTGCCAGTTCCGTAAATCTGATGTAGCTAGAAAGGCAAGCCTTTTTTTTTCTCTGAAAGGTCCAAAGTAAAAAAGCATATTAATATGTCATATAACGATGGATCATCTCAAAAATAATTGAGCTGGATGAATGACCCTGGGGTTCTTAGACAAGTGTTGGAATAAGAAGCAGTCAATACTAAGACGAAAATTCACCCTGGAGCTTATGGATTGGATCCTTTAAAGATGCTAAATTTAGCTATTCTTCAAGTCTCTTGAGTTTTTTTTTTAACTCATTATTGTGTGTCTTAAAGATGGATCTTTTTCTAGTACTTTCAAGAAGATCAAAATAGTGCCGCTTTTTAGGAAGGCGGTGAGAAGATTCCAACAATAAATAAACTAATGACTCTTTTGCCGGTATTCTCTGAAGTAATTCGAAAGACATTATTTTCAAGGATTAAATTCATTTTAACTAAAAATAAGTTGTTTTTTATTCAAGAGTTAGGCTATTTGAGAAGTCACTTTGACTAAGGATGCTGCTCATTTTCTAAAAGCTTATATTAATGGTTGACTGGATTATAAATTTAAGGTCCCTTCTGTTTTTAAAGCTTTACCGTCAAATTTTATTATAGAAACTTTAAATGGGGATTTTTGGTATCTCGTATTTCTTCTTATCTTTTTCTCCTTATTCTTATTTTTAAATCCAGATTCTACATCCAATGTATATAGAGTTAATTCTGAAGTTTCCTAGGAATATTCTTTAGCACCTATATTATTTGCTATTAGTATTAACTGCTTACATCTGGAAATAGAACCATTAGTGAAACTAACCGAATTTTTAGTATGCTTCTTGACTCGACAATTCCCTTTTACTATTTGTAGATGGCAAGAGTTCTATTGCCAAAGCAAGAACGGAAAATGGCTCTAGATTTTACAATCATCGATAGATGAATAAGGATTGATATTTAAAGCTAACTACCTTGAATCTACTTTTGTAAATTTTTTAAGAATCTTCTGATAGTCATCTGTAGCTTATAAAGAGGGATATCTTTTATCAAGAGCAGACCTTACTTTTCTTGTCTTAAAAAAGGCTATTTATTTTTTGTGGTTCAGTTCTTGATCTTTTTGTTTTTCGGTTTTTCTTTGCCTCTTTATCCTTCACAAAAGTATTGTTGCTATTTAAATTTGCTTCTAGTTTATGTTTTTTGGGAGTTCACGGTGGAAAACCAAATTTCGATTTCCAATCGTCAGTCAAAGCTGCTTGCAAAAAAACGACATTTTACCGGCGTCATTCATTTTTACTTTTGAACGTGTACTTTCTATGGTGTATATTCTACATCGCAATGTCCAACAGTTTTTTAATAAAATCTTAGTAGGCCATGAAACAGAGATCAGCACCGCCGGCAGGGATTGTAAAGTCCAATATCGTATTCTTTTCCCTTTTTCTTTTTGTTTAGACTAGCGGGCTCAGACGAGGGGCATAAGCTACCATACACTAAATGTAGCTTTTAGTCGTTAATTTCTCAGTGAGCCCACTCTTAGTTAGCTCCTAAAATGTACAGTACGCGAAGGTCAACAATGGAGCTCGAAAATAAGAGGGGAACTACTGTTTAAAGTAGAAAACAAAGCACATATTAAACTAAACATAAAAACTAAGTTAGAAAGGTTGTTATTTCAAAGTTATAAATTTGTATATTATAACAGAATTTGTTGGTGACACATTAGTATTTTATATCCTAATGCGATCATCATAATTCAATCTACAGTTTTTTTTTATTACAGGCTTCACGGCTTCATCGCAGATGAAGCCGTGAAGCTTCATCTGCGATGAAGCTTCATCTGCGATTTGTCGCTAGTCCCGGTAATTACCTCATTTTCCAACGCTGAGGTATTTGTTATACCTTCTCTTGAACGCGTCAAGGGAAGGATTTTCCAAGATTACCTCTGCCGGCAATCTATTCCATGTGGCAACCGATCGCCGGGTGAAACTCGTTTTCAGATATTCTTAGTGGGGAGTATAATGCTCAAAGTAGTCCTGACAAGCTGTACTTCGGCGAGTTGATCGCAAGGGCTTCGCTCTATCAGGAACGAGCTTTGATAGCTCCTCTGATGGAGGATTATGCATGTACTTTTAGAAAAGTGACATGGACGCCACGTCGAGGCGTTGCACGAAATGAAAAGTGACAAAATAGACTCATTAGGGAGAAGACTTTTGCATCTTGGGATGACTCCTAACTTCTTGGAGCAAGAGGATCTAATTTTCCTGAGATGCTCAGTCCATGAGAGATACGAAGAGAAATTAACTCCAAGTAGGCGCAGTGTATCAACTCGCGTTGTTGCCTCTCCTTTGAAGTGAATGAGCCCTCATATTACGCGCCTTAGAAATTAGGAGCTGTTTCGTTTTCGATGCGTTAAAACTTACAAGCCGTGTATCTGTCCAAACCTCAGTTCTCTCCAAGTCAGCCTGAAGCTCTTTGTTGGGTTCGCTGGGATCTTCGTGTTTTGCAATTGATGTTTTTGTTGTCGTGTCATCAGCAAAGTAGGGAGGTTTCTTCACAAGGTTGTCCCTTAGGTCGTCTATGAACACCAAGAAAAGAGTTGGCTAAAGAATATTTGTACTCCTTTGGGGTACTTCTGATAAGACTGTGTGTTCTTTTTAATATGATGCCATTGAAAACAACTTGTATTGATCGTTGACGAAGAAAGTCAGTAAGCACCTCAAATAGTTGACCATCAATTCCATAGGCTTTCAGTTTACAAAGATGTCCCTTGTGCCATACACGATCAAAGGCTTTTGCGATGTCAAAGGAGAGAAGGCGAATATCACGCCCCTAATAAAGGAGCTTAATCCACTCTTGATACTGTGCAATCAGACAGTCTAATATAGACCGTTTTCTGCAAAAACCGTATTGCGTGTCTGCCAACAACAGAAAGGTCAGACTCTGCCTTTGGAACAGGGACCACATGAGCAATTTTCCAGGGTTTTGGGAATGATCCTGCTTCAAAGCATTTTCTGTATAGAGAGGCGAAAGAACCGGTATACCAAAGGCGAGTATACCAGAGGCGAGAGGCGAGTTCAGGGGCACATCTATTAAGGATGAGATTGGGAATCACGTCAGGTCCTGAAGCTTTGGTGACATCCAGCTGGCTTAGCATTCTTAGCATCTTACTAATAGTTATGTTAACGCTGGTTATTTTTGCTTCTGTTTGTAGCGGAAAAGGGGGGAGGGAGACTCCGTCTTTATTAAGTTGGAAGGCCTTTGAAAAGGCTTGTGCAAGAGCATCTGCCTTTTCCTGGCCTAGCTGGATCATCGTCCCTTCGACACAAAGCGAGGGAATTGATGTTGATTTAGATGACGGCAGAGCTTCTTTGACGACCCTCGACCATCGCTTTGCAGGGGCTCTTTTTAGTTTGTCTACAAACTTGTGCTTGTAGTCGGCTCTAGCTTGACGTGCAGCTTCAACAGATTCGTTTTGAGCTCTAATAACAGCAGCCCGGTCCTCGTCAGATTCAGTCGAACGCAATTTCTTGTGAGCCTTCTTTCTGGCCCTGGTGACCTTTCTACAACCAGCATTGAACCAAGGCTTATCTTGAGATGAGAATGTTATTGTTTTTGATGGGACGAATTGCTCAATGGCCTCTCTAATCGCTTTTTCGTAAAGTGCCGCTGCTTTATATGGGACTTCTTCTAAGAATTTACTCCACAGCTTTGCTGATAAGAAGTTTCGCAGACCATCTCAGTCTCTGCGGGGATACTGCCTGATGATCCACTCGTGCTTTACAGATGTAGGTATTTTGAGATTTCCACGAGCTATAACTGCCCTATGGTCACTGGCAAAAGGATAGCTTTCAACACTAAAGGAATCCGAATGATAAGTTAAGAAGAGATCAAGTCGGGATGATCCATGAAGGTCAATATAAGAGTCAAATTCAACAAGCTGTTCTAGGCCATAAGCAAGACTCGTATCTAACAGAGCTACATCTTCCACATCAGTTTTACGACTTTTCAGCCAGTGGCCATGATAAATGATAAATGTTGAAGTCTCCTAGGATTATTATACCTGATTTAGGTAATTTTTGCTTCACAGATTCCAAGCAATCTTCAAGATGTTCAGTGATTTTCATCTTTGGTGGGCTATAGACTGTACCAATAACAAACGATTTGTTTGGTAGGTTTACTTTCACCCAAAGGACATCCTTATCGCTAGGAATTGAAAGTGTCGAAAATGGGATGTTATTTTTAAGATACATAGTAACACTACCCCCACCAAAAGTCGAGCTTCTCGGGTTTTTGCTATCCAGCCTTAGCAGAGTGTAACCAGGAATGTTTATTTCACTATCGATGACGCCAAAATTCAGGTTAGTGTTGGATACACACATGACAGAAGGGTAGACCTCATTCATCATATGCTGTAGCCACTGTAGGTGATCGAACTTAGATCGGAGACCACGTATATTGTAGTGGGTGACAGTAAACGTATCCGTAAGAAATTTCTTGGGACGTGCATTTGGTCGTCTACTGGAAGCAAATCCAATCTGAGGCTGTTCTTTCGGTTTGAAAACTTGGTAAATACCGGCTGGTTGGGTTGTTGGACTGAACAGCGGACAAAACGATTCCTAAGACAAACTTGACCTCATCAGATAAGGAGCGATCATAAGACCTTAGATTGATCCTCGGCAAGGGTGGTGGCGACCCCAATAAGGCCAGGAGTCGCCACCTTGCGGTACCTAGCACTCTCAAGCTCTGCGGGCAGGGAAGTCAACCCTTGAGTAGTTTGCCGGAGCCTATCGCCACCCCCACCCCCCACAAGATGACGGCATTGAAAGATCCTGGACTCATCCCTGCGTCTAAGAAGTAGCAGGATTGGGGAATTTTGCTGTAAATTCTTGCTTAAGATTGCTTAGATCTCTAATCTGAGTTTAGCGTTTCACCATTTTTTCTTTCAAGAGAAAAGGCAGCTGTATCGAAAGTTTCATCTTTATAGATGGCGCTAATATAACGACAAAAAGCTCAAGGAAAAGTCCAAATGACCTATATGTAAAATATTTTAAACCATTTTTTTAGGAAGATCTAAATTTGTTTTTAGGTAAAAAAGCACATTATTTTAATTTTTTCCTTTTTATCGGCCAGTAGTTTTGGGTGAAAACGCGAGAAATTCACTCTTAATCTCGCAAAAAATATTACAGAAACATTTCTTACTGTACGCATTGTTTTTAATGAAATCCTGCGAAGCTACGACAACAAGTAATTATAATGCAGAATAAATTATGCTAATTTCATAGAATTCTGGTATAGAAATTTTCAAGAAAGGTTTATAGACTAGTTTTCACTACGAAAAATAAATTCATTGCTGGAAAATAGTTGCCTAATTTCCCTTAATTTATTATTTCAGTGCGACATGTCCCCTGAAAGTAATACCATTTCAAATTAGCTTAGAAATACACTGATGGAAACTGTATGTATTTTGGGTGACGAAATGACAAAGCAGTAACGTCATCTACTAAATGACGCATGGTTTACATGAACAATATAAAAATGTTTTACCAATTGTGCTACGAGGTGCCTCAAATCAAGCAGAAAAGCTAAAGAGCAATAACACAAAATGCAAATATTTTCGCAGATTTCTACAGTTGGCATATGCAACTGTTTTTCACATTTTTTTTTTTAAGCTAACAGTAATTATTGTTTGGAAAAAAAAACCTTTTTGTTTATGCTTGAAGTATAAATGTCTTAGCTTCGACGATGCTTGTTGATTGATCTTCCAAGCGACGAATTTAACATAAAACGAAAGAAAAGTAATTGATGTAATAGTAATAGTGTCTTTAAAGTCTTTTTCTTAAAAACTTTGCACTGAACGAATCAATAAGAAACCATTTAAAATGGACTTCGATCAACACCAATTTTCAAACGATTGAAAAACCGTGCTTTAGTGACCAAATATTAGGACTAATTAAATTGATAGACAGCCTTTACCACGATGTCATACTAACTATGATTATGAATATGTCACCCAATCATCATGTTTAGAAGAAAATTCTTATTGGCTATCCCAAGATAAGTTCAGACCAATTGAACTTGCGTTTTGGGTAGATTTAAGCGTAGAAACATTTTAAACTATTATTGTAGATGGATTTGGGCTTTACTGATTTCAAAAATTAAGATGGTTCAATTCTAGTATCAGTAAAATTTAATTGTGAATTGACTTTAATCACTAGCCTTGCCAGTTATGCAATCCAAAACTTACGCCGTAAGTGCCTGCCTAGCTCGTCAGACTTATGTATGATTAAACTGGGTACAATTATTATTTTGGGTACTGCAAGGTATTAGCATTGCTACTATTAAAGAATTACAGTGTGTGATTACACACTTTGTTTGTGTAGAGTAAATAACAAGGATGCAATTCTTTTCTGTACTTAACGCAGTACTTAAACATTTCTTGTCATGCAACTTTTAACCCATTTATAATAATGAGCCATACGTAAAGACTGACCCTCGGCAACGCAACCCAAATCCTAAAAACCGGATTTTTTTTACACAGGACACACCAAAAGAATTTACGTTTCATAATGACTCCAGTTACGTAAATTCATTGAGTTTGCAACAACCCATCAAAGGCTATTAGCCTAAGAAATGTCGCTTCATTTTAAAAAGGGGTAGGGGAAAACCCAAAATGTTGTGCAATCTTCATGAAAATTACATTTTGAGATACTCTAAATGGGAGTTTGGAACTCTATATATGCAAAAATATAATGTTTCATATTTTTCATAATAATGTTTCATAAAAATATAATGTTTCATATTTTTCTTGGCATATATGAATAGAATTCATATATGCCAAGCTTTAAGAATGGGTGTGCTTATTGGGGAATGATTTTTATTGTGAAAAATAAGATTTACATTCATATGCTGATCTGCATCAAAGGGGTTAGAGGTATTTTTATCCACCCAGACATCAAGATTCCTGAATAAAGTCCCCTCCTTGAGATACTGGAAAACTGTAGCCCAGAGAATCAGTTTTAAAATTTTTACAAGCCCTCTTGGATCTTTGGGGTTGGAGTATTTCCATTGTTAACTACATGAAATTAATAGTCATATAAAATAGAGAAGACTCATTTACGGCTAATTAATTTTAGATTTGTTTGTCTTTCTTACGAAGCAAGAGCAATTGCACTATAATCAACCTTCGTTTTCTATCGTTTTGTGTCGTACAGTGACAATATGGTTACTAATCTGACTGATTGTCAAAATCTGGAATTGACACCATAGATTTGGGTTTTAAATACCAAAAGTTACTGTAAATAATTATTAGTTTCCTTGGGTATGTTTCCACATGATGGTATGTTTTGCCCTTTAGGTATGGATGCTCATTGTACGATTATTTTGCCCCTACAAAATTAAATAGGAAATTCAATCGAGCAGACATTAAATAAAGCAGCAAGTTCTGACACTGAACTAAAAGCAAACGCTAAAACACAAAATGAACAGTGCTTACACCAAATATGAGAGGAATGACACCGCCTGGGGTCATCTTATTGGTCAAATTCGCAATTCCGTATTTAAATTCATTCCACAGAGTGACTCAACGAGTCAATAAGTCAGTTGGAGTCTGGCTTTAGCGAGCCTCGTAATTGTAGACATTTTAATTAGTGTCCGGATTTTTTTTTTTTTTTTTTACAGTATTATGGTGTGTTTGTTAAGGATGGTTCTCGATTGTACAATTGGCGAATTTGGTTTCTTTTTCTTTCCTTGTTTTGTATTCCACTGTCTTGAAGAAAACTAGTCATGTTCGTTTCTTTGTTTTTATTCCGGATTTTGTATTTGTCATGGAAAAGTGCGTTTTATATTTGGATTTTGGTCGTCCAAACTAAGAGTTGGTCAAATAATTTACTTTTCGTTCAAAACTAATGATCCTTAATATGAGTAATTCTGTACATAGCGTTACATAATTGGTAATGAAAACTATTTACCTTTCAACTTGCCAACTACTGCTCCGGGTCTTAGGATGATTACACCCACGGAATCCTACATGGTTACACCTAAAGAAGATTATACACATGGAACTTCATGCTTACAGCTTATTGTATCCAGAATGATATGTCATCAAACAATTAGTGGTAACGAACTGTAAGTAAGGAGCAACCCGGCTGAATTGTCACCGAAACTCTAAATAACGGAATTTTGATACCAATAGATATATCAAAGAATCGGCTTTTTACTCTGATTTCAAGTATGTAAATTTCAATAAGTTTATTTTTACCTATCAAAGGTTACGAGCCTGATAAAATTTTTCTTATTTTCGAAAAAAGAGCGAAACATCCCCTAAACTTCAAGTGATTTTAATGAAAGCCGCACCATCAGATTCAGCATATCAAACAACCCTACTGTGTAGGTTTTAAGCTCTTATATGCAAAAATGTGGAATTTTGTTGTTTTTTTGGTCAGAAGAAAGATCACGGATGTGTGTTTATTTCTTTGTTGTTTTTTTCCAGGGGTGATCGTATCAACCCAGTGGTCCTAGATTATTGGAAAAGGGCTCATTTGACCGGAAATAAAAAGTTCTAGTGCCCTTTTAAAGTGACCAAAACATTGGAGGGCAACTAGGCCCTCTCCCCTGCCCCCTTTTTTTCCAAAATTGTCCAATCAAAATTTTGAGATAGCCATTTTGTTCATCATAGTTAGAAGACCTAATAAATATGCCTTTGGGTATAATATGACCCCCCCCCCACCAACCGCCCCAGGGGAAATGTCTTTAAGTTATAAAATTAGTCCATTGTTTAAGCATAGTATTTGTTATTGGGATGCATATATACATTTCCGGGGGGAGGGGGGTTTCTGCTGGGTGTTTTCCACGGGGGACTTTTCTATGGAGAGGGAACTTTCCAGGGAGTGAACTTGTCAGGGAAAATTATACACCGTGGGAATTTGCCAGAATTCTTATAAAAAATTCTTGTTATATGTCTTGCTTACTCTTATCCGTCTAAATTTTACGTTCGGAGTGGTTAAGAGTAATTGTCCGGGTAATTTTTCACCGGGATTGAATTGTCTAGAGGATATTACCGTGGGGAGGGGGTTTCTCTGGGGAGGTTTGGCCAGATTTCCTGGCATTATTTAAAAAACGATCAGAAATTTAAAAAAAAAAAAGTTTTTTTTATAGAAAGTAAGGAGCAACGTTAAAATTTAAAACGAACAGAAATTATTCCGTATATGGAAGGGGCTGTCCACTCGTCAACGCCTCGCTCTTTACGCTAAAGTTTTTTATTGTTTAAATAATAGAGTTGTGAGAAAGAGTCAAACTTTAGCGTAAAAAGCGAGGCGTTGAGGAGTGGACAGCCCCTTTCATATACGGAATGATTTCTGTTCGTTTTAAATTTTAATGCTGCTCCTTACTTTCAGTTAAAAAAACTTGTTTATTTATTTAATATACATAAGATTAAGCCCTCTGAATTTCTAACACTTATAAGATTGTAAACTGTATCAACTTTATATAACTGAGAAATTTGGCTTAATCTTTGATACCAAAAACAGTGCAAGATCTGAAAACACATTTTCGAAAATTAAGAGTATGGGAAAGGGTATTTGGGCGGATTTGTCCCAAAAGTAAAATCTGAACAGGTTAAATATATACAAACATGGCAGTTAAGGAAAATTATTATAAAATTATGACATTCCGGGATGTCCAGCACTGAGAGTCCTGCTCCACGTTAATTCCTTCATCCCATGTTAATCTTCCATGATTAAAATCCTTTTACAGGCAAGATGTTCCGTGCAGATGCCATCTGTGGATACAATATTTCGCTGGATTAATACAATTGAGTGAAGTATTGTGTGGGTGTATCCTCTAAGGGTAAAATGTTCCATTTACCCTTTAGTTCAAGATTTCTCTTTTTTTACTCTTGACTGAAAAATCTAGAAGATGCAATCACCGTATCAGGACCAATATATGAATGATAAATCAAGCAAAACTAGTACAAATGAAAGTAGGTTAAAGATATTAGAAATTCTGGCATCTAATATGATTATAAGAAAGCATTTCGCTGAAAATTTTCAATAGTTTCACCAAATGGCATGCAGACATATGGGCGTTGCCCAGTTACTTCAAAAAAAATTATTCACAATAAGAGCTATTTAGGTTAGAAGAGACAGATTAAACCTGTGTTTATTAAATAAAGCTCATCTGAACAACTGCTTATCTCCACGTTATAATAATACCGTAAAGTTATGCATGAAAGTGCTCTATCCACTTTTGAAGAAGTTGAGTTTTAAAAATAATATATATTCTTTAGTAGTTGTTTATCTACAGGTCATTGATGAGGTCTCTTAATTATTGAGGAGGTTTGAGAGGCCGCCCCAGGAAAATATCTCTTAGTACCTTTAGCTCAAAGACTACCTAGTGTGATTTTATGTAATACTAATCTTTATAATCCATTTTTAAACACAATTTAACAAAGCGAGCAGAAGAAACAAAAAAGAGATACAATATAATCGTAAATAAGGTTAACTGAAGGTGAAGATAATGACTTCAATACAACATAAATACAAATGAAGTCAACTTCATGGAATGCACGTAACGCGATAAAACTTTACAAAAACAAGCAAAAAAAGGCCCTTCCGCAATGAGATTTTACTAATCCTGAGTTTTAGCTAACGCTAATTTGAGCCGATAATATTTTTCATAGGATTGTCTGATAGGTCGAAAAATTCAGGGAAAAATTCTGATATTCTGATTTGCCTAAATTAGCTGTAGTTAAACGTCGGTACTAGTAAATCTCATCGTCAATGGGCCTTAACAGGAACATAAGGGTCAGTGGCTCCCGACTTAGTTGTTGCTTTGCAGCTCATGGTCAAGGGTGCACTGGCGTCAATTGGAGCGGGGAAGTCAGGTGGGTATAGTCTATCCTAGACTTTTTTTTGCCTTCCCTAGGTTTGAAAAATAATTTTTTGGTATTTTCTTTGAAAATGCCTTTTTTGGGTATTTTCATTGAGAAAATGAAAAAACTGCACTCCCATAGATTGAAAATATAATTTCCACCCTGCCCCTAATTTTCATGATTTGACGCCACTGCAGGGGCGAAAGGTTCAGGTGGGATCTACAATGTGCGCTGTGTTTGCACTTTGCGTTCGTGTTTATCCGCATCACCACATCATAAGGTTTAATTTTCTATTGTTTTTTTTGTTACTCTATGTGTTTTCTCTGCGTTTTCTTTTCTATTTGTATTCTTAAGTGTTAATCCACGTATTATGCTATTGTACAGTCAGGGTGAAAAATCAATAGCAATACATATAAAAATTAGTTCACAGGGCACTCTTGTAACTTCCAGAAAAAATTGTCCAGAAAGTAGAAAGCGACAAATTTAAATTATGCCTTAATGAAGCTGCATTGCTCAACTACTTTTTGTCGCTGTTACTTTGAATTTTTTAATCGTGACTCGTTTCCGGAGACACAAGGTATTCTTTATGTGGTGCCAAGTTACTATCTTTGGCAGTGATTTTTTTAGACGCTTCAAAATTTTGTTCTACAGAATTTCAATCATTTTACAACAATTATGGACTAGCTCATTAGGTAGGACAATATTTTTAGGGATTATATATAGATAAACTGACCAGCTATGACAAAATAATTTGTTCAACACAAAAGAAATTGGAAACTACTATGAAACCGAAAGTTAGGTCTGTCAAGTATAGAGAAGACAAATACATTGCCATTATTTTACCTCTATAATCACCAAAAAGTTCTTGGCGCTAATCAAACAGAATAGTTTCGGAAAAGATAAAGAAGATTTGACACTTGTATGATATACCCTCTACCTAATATTCTTCTAATTTGTTTCTCTGACGCTCAATCCTAATTAAATATACCAAAGTAAGATAAAAATATAGTAGTTTAGAAACAAATTTGGGCTATATACTTGCACATTAGGGTGGGGGGGGGGAAGTATAGCGGGTCTGCATGCCTAATGTGTTAGGTACAATTATTCTGCATATTATGTTGTAAGGATTGTTTTCTAACTTCACACTGTGGAAATACTTTACCCCCACCCCCCTAATGTGCAAATATATAGCCCAAATTATATATTTTCCATATTTTCTGTTACTTCTATTTGTCTTGTATCACGGTAAGCTGAAAGAAACTAGCGAAAAAAAAACGGTTCTATAATGCGCCAATCAATGAAAAACTTGAGCGTTAGGGGGTTTATCATACAAGTAACGAAGATTTAAACCTTAAAAAAATTAACAATTTAAATAATGGCAGAATGATTCTTTTTTTTTGCAATATTCTGTTTCGTTTGCAATTATGACGTTTTGTTAATTATTCAGGTGAAAATTTTGCGCTGCTAAAGTACTGCTCCTATTTTAGTTTTAATTCTTCAGACTTTCTGGGTATCATCTATAATACACAGTCTTTTACTAGGATAATATTGCTTGAAGAACAGTTTAAACGTTCTTATATCTATATCGAAACTATCTCAATTACCTTTGGACTTGAAAGAGGATATGGCTTACAGTCTTAACATGATTACTTGCATCAGAATCTATACGATTCCGCCATCTTGGATAAAATTTTATAATAACTGGAAGTTCTTTCTCTTTTCTGGCAGGTCCGATTCTATTGGTCTGATTTACCAAGCAAATAGTCAAGTTCCTCAGCGTAAACTATACATTTGACCGGTGCCTGAATGGTCATTGACCTGCGGCTAATTTATATCACCAAATCGTGAAACATCGCATCCAGGAAAATTCGTGCAAAGTCAAGCCTTTTTTTCTCATATTATATGAGTCGTTTTATCATCTTTTTAAAATATGCATTAAGAATATAGATTTAGTTGACATAAGACTTTTAAAACAATGAAATTGTCGTACTGTAACCATCTTTATTTCAAGTTAATATAATAGCCGTGGGTTTGCTTTGGAAACACATGAACTAAAATTCTAGCAGACCAAAAGCCACACTAAATAAGGTCATCTTTATAGGGTGAACTGAGATTAGGGTTTGGACCTTCCCCTCAAAAGCGTAAAAAAATACACTAAACCAAGCACTTTTTGGCTGTGCAATGGCCTTAACAGATTTAAAAGTACCAAAATAAAAATCTTTTTCATTTTTCACGATAAATTTATGTTCTATGAGTGACCTTTTTCGGGAGTAGCAAAATAGTGCGTGATTAGCAAAGTGGCATAAATTAAATCGTATCTGAAAAAGAAAACTGTGATTAAGCATACTTGTTCTCTGTTTGCTAAGGCACCAAAAACTCTATAGCTCAACGCAAGCGTCTTGAGTGTCAGCCTCTGAGAATGGAAACATCGATTAATCTATTAGAAGCCATTTGACGTTGCAAATGTCAGCATTGTACAACTATCTGCATTAACAATTGTCATCAGGAGATACTTAATATAGTCCCTGTTTGAGCAACCCATCTATTAGGCAGAAGCAACCCATCGTGACATCGCTGAAACTGGTATCTTTCATCAAAGGATCTGTGTTCAGGAGTATTGATCAAACAGACTCAAGTGTCGATGAATCACCACGTCGAACAGATTTCCACCTGAAGTAAAATCCGAAATATTAACTTCGAACTCATATAAGAAAGTTTTGATAATTTTTATTTTATTTTTGAAATGATTATGTGCATAGTGCTAATTCATCGTTATCCTAAAACTGCTGTTTTTCTGTAAAAAAAAGAAGCCAAACAATGTTTGAAATTCATATGGTTAAATCCAGTCATGCCAAGAATTGGGCAAGAATAACTTATAATTTAATAATAAATGTGGCCTTTGTTAATTTTAATGGCAATCCTGTGATTGTTAGAATGCGGATTCTTACGGTTGTTGGAAAACTGAAAAATCGATTTTTGTAGTTTTTCAAAAATGAGTCGAACATGGAAAATGAATTCATGTCTGTAGTGGGATTTAACTTGGTCAGTAGCATCGCCATCTTGGTTTTTGTTTTTGTATTTTATTATTATAATTTTTTCTTTTCAATCTATTCTTATTTTAATGAAGAAGTGACTACATGACCAAAAGAATAGAATTTGACTTTTAACATGGCTTGTTGTCCCAAAAACAATAAAAGAAAGGGAGAACGAGATAAAACCTTCACTTCCCTAATAAATAGAATGTTCTTGAAGTTCGTCCGGTTTTTTCCAAGTTGTTCAACTCAACCAGTTCTTCAACCTTAGCCAGAAACTTCATCTTCATCTTAATGAGTGCATCGCTATTGGATTATTAAGAAACAAGATGCACTCTGTTCATATCATACTGATTAGTTATTAAGTCATCGAATTTTGAACGAAAATTTAAGCGAAGGCTTGCCCTTGTATTTTATAGCCTTGCTATCATCCGACGAAATTAGGTGCTACAATCTGAATATTAATAGCCTTTTTAACGTGTTTCTGATTAGATCAAAATAATAGAGGTGTTTAGTAGTTGTTATGCCTAAATGATACAACTATGAAAGATCCTGTTTTGAAAGAATAACAATGAAAAAGTAGAATTTACCGTTGGTGTGACAAGCATAGTAATACAGTGTCTTAGGTCGAGCAAAAACACCATCCAAAGTCGAAAGGCATTACATGTAAAAATCAAGTTTTAAAAAGACTTTATCTTCACGTTGCTAGCCTTTTGGGAAAATGATAGCTTATACTGTGTTTTTAAAATAATCTGTTGAGAAGTAGATATGTTTCATCCTCGCTACAGCAATTTTTATACTTATGAAGTATTTCCCACCCTAAATCGCGAAAAATATCCAACCCGGTTTTAAATGTTTATCTGCTTATATTAGTATATTTCACCCTATCCAATGACACTTCTTTGTTTATATTTTTAATTTATCATTCGTAAAATATTAACCGGAGTAAGTAATTTTTAATTCTACTCTATGTACTTTTTTTCTATGTTTTTTAGCAGCCCAAACTTCAGCACTTGATGCAACAGCGTGATTTTCTGTATTTAGATATATTACACAAACCTATACCCAGGGAGATTTCAAGGTATGATCCAGTGACCAAGAATTGGTATTTTAATACCAAGTACAGTGTCATCCGAAATGCTATCAATTTAAGGGGCCAAATTTTTTTTTTTTTTTTTTTGTCCATTAATCTTTCTTATTTGTTCTGTTTTGCTCTTTTACGATTGTGTTTCCGTTGTAAAAAAACTTAAAAGTAATTATTACTGTTTTAACAGTAATTTTATTACTGATTTGTTAAATAACTACCGGTAATTCAACTATTTAATATCTTAATTTTATTTAAGTTTGGATAAAAAAAGAAACATTACAAAATATTGCCATGTAACAAATTCATTTATTGGCAAAAAGTTATACATTTTTTCCTCGTTAAAAATGAAAAACACAAACTGTCTAATGATAGATATCATCTGGTTATTCCATGCAATAAATGGAACGTACAATACTCATAAACTAAGCTAAAAATCCTTATTTTCATCAGTAAGTTTTTCGGCTTGCTTATGCAAGCTTGCCAATTTATGGGTATTTGCAGGATTTCCAACCACACCTATTCTGATAGCAATGTCATAGATCATATAGATTGTAAATTTTATGCTTGCAGCGTTTCTTTATTACCTATAATTTTGATATGATGCTGGAATTCTTGTTTTTCTGTCACCCCGATTTGTACAGATGTTCTTGTTGCAGACGCTTTTAAAAGTCGCAAATGAAAAAGTAATTAGCGCTAAATAACTGAAAGCACATAACTCAAACTGTCACAAAAGGGCATTAATTTAGTTGCACAACGTTGTAAAATTTTTGATTCACTGATGTGAGGGTGTCACTGATGCGGGATTAGCCAATTTTCTGTTTGTAAAATTTTGATTGGAGAGTTTGAATCCAGAATACATCCAGCTCTGACCAGCCGTGATTAACTTATCATCTTGGTTTTCAAGATTTAAAGTAACCTTATAAGCAGAAACTTTCATACACGTGTAGGTACTAGTATAGTTAATGGATTCGTGGTTTCTCATCTGGGTAGGAACAACCAGAGATGTCTGACATTTTACGAAACATAATCTGTTCAGATGATGAAATATTGTAATTTCTAACATTTTTTTTTCTCAAACTATTAATCTATTCAAATATTGTCACTTTTGTAAGACAGTAAATATATCTAGAAAGAGAAACGCCAGAACGCGTTTCAAAAAAACAAAACTGAAACTGAGAAAAAATGTTGTCCGGTTGAAAGAAAATTTTCTAACAATATCGTTCATCCTTACAAAATAAAGTGACAAATATTGAACAAGTCTAACAATAAAAAGAAATGAAAAATCTATAATTGGGCCATTTACTAATTATTGCGTCCAATGTAAATATCAATTGTCTAAACAACAAATTTGACTTTAGTTTTGAACAGAATAATTTGGAAGCTAGCAATGTTATTGACTTTTGTAGGGATAAGATTCGTCAAAACTTCATTTTTATGATTTTTTTTTCACCACAGATTATTGAAGAAAAGTATTATAGCTTCCAGCAGATTTTTTTTATCTTTCTCAAAAAAGTACCCTTTTCGAGTTTCTTCTTTTTTTTAAGACAGTATATATTTAGAAAAAGAAACGCCAGAACGTTTACGGGATGAGCTTAAACATTCTGATCGACTTACTTATCATTCGAGAAATATTGCCCATTAAAAAAAAACAAAAAAAACTCAAGAGTAAGAAAGAAATATTGTATGTTTATTACAATATTAAAACAAATATCTTATTTACTTTAAAAATAAAATGATAAATATTGAACAAGCCCAAACAAATGAAAATGTATAGCAAGGCCATTTATTAATTATAATACCCATTGACTAAACAAATTTTTTTTTCTTAGATTTTGAAAAGAATCATTTGGAAACCAGTAATGGTAATGCCTTTTATACTAATAAAATTCTGCAAAACTTCACTTACAGGATTTTTTTTTTTTAGCGAGGATCACTGAAGCAACGGGGCCCCATTGAACCTCCTATGTTAAAAACTGCAACAATGATTACCACCCAGACTAGCTCCACAACAACCGCGAAGCCATCGACTTTTGCACAAGATGTTGAATACTACTATGACATTGAATATGTTGATGAAGATCCTGACCAGCCTTTTGAAGAGGTTGTCATAACAACCACAAAGCCCGACACTGTCCCAAAATTACAACCTGCTTTTAGAAGAGCAGGATTGCCAGAACGACAAGTTCGGACAGAAGAACCCCTTACCACTGAACCAACATCCTCAGTCAGCAAATCAGTTGAAGAGCCTGTAGGTGCAACAAAATTAAGAAATCGCTTGAACATTCTTCGTTCAAGAGATAGAGAGACTGCTCGACTATCAGCTCGAACACAAAGTTCATCCGTACCTTCAAGCAGTACCGAGTCACAAATAGCTGTAGAGACAACAACTGAGCTCAAAGCTAACCGTAAGAGTGGACGGAGAAGGCAGCGCCCTTCCATCGAGGTGGCAATAGAAACTGAAGAACTCCAACCACAAATGATAGAAATAACTACTTTTCGGAATCAAAGATCTAGACGAATTAATAGAAATAGGGAAATCAAGTCGTGATTTGGGTTTGATTTAATCATGATTCAGATTTATTGACTGGCTTCTATATCATTTTTTCTACTGTAAGTGTGTACTTCGTTCAGATAGTATATCGCTCCTATGAAAAATATGAACAAAAGTGCATAAGTATAAAATAAGAGCAGGTGCTATTTATTTGTACACGCTAAATGTTTGTGTATTTAGAGGCTATTCTAATTTTTTGTTTAATATTGAATGGAGATAATGCGTATTTTCAAAATAAAATAATTTTTTCTAATGTTGCTCTAAGAATCTGCAAGGGCAGTTTGGTCTTCCTCAGGAGGATTGTATAGGATCCGAAATCCTGAAATGGAGAAAAACAGTTTCACTCATTTTTTCCGCTAATAGAGCTTTGAAAATCTATAAGCAGAAGATGCTTTACCCTATTTGCTTTCAAATTTCAATTAATTTTTTGTGGGAAATTTAAGAGGTATATCAATTCCTATCAAGAAGTAAGTGATATAAAAGGTAAGTAAAGAGCTACCCTTGTCAGGTCAGAAGAATCTAATTTTAACACCCATCCAAAATGCATGAAATGCAACAATTTCAAATTTGTCTATTAAGAACTATGAGCCAAGAAAAATTCGTAAAATTCTTTCCATACAAACTGAACGGATACTACAGACTGTTTGTAAAGTAATTCAATCGGTTATAATATATTGAGCTATGACGCACTAGCTATTAGGTGGGAAGTCAGTAGACCTATTTCTAGAGTGGGGAGGGGGGGGGGGAGGCTAAAACCATAAAACTATATCTTTTATGTATAAATCTTCGGACTATCAAGAGGTCCTTCAAGTCAATATAGAGGGTAAAAGGAAGGATATATTCGGAATAAGCATGTCATATGGGTGCTGAAGGGCTGATGACCACCCCTCTTATTGTGGAAGTGGTGCATTTTAAGTGAAAATGGGGGTTTTCTAATGGAAGAATATTATGATAAGGAATCGTTTCGAAAGTAAAAGAAAACGGTTGTTTTGAAACACTGAATAATTGTGACAAAAAGGGGGGGGGGGGGGGGAGGCGACTTTCCATCATAATTACATAAGACAAATGCATTCATACCAGCCCTTGTTTTCGAAGAATCGTTTAAAGCTATTCAACTTTAGTGCAAGTAGTGGGATGTTGATGGTGGTTTTACTCTCTCCCCCTCATTATATAGTATAACAATATATATGACATAAACAACAATATATAGTAAATTTAAAAAATCTCAAATCAAATTAAAGAACGACATCAAAGCTCGGATGAACAGAAATTATCATCTATTTGAGGGCAGATGCCTACCCTAAACCACCCACTCTCTGAGCTAAAGTTTGATTTTGTTAGTAATTCTTTTTATAAGCTGTTTCACTTTTTCATCATAATACTTCTATTGTGGAAAAGTTTTATTAGTAGCATTTACTTTAAATAACCGAAGTGTGTGTTCGAATGTTTGGAAAGACGATTAATAAGAAAACTTATTAAGATTACCGAATGTCTATGTTGGGTGCATTTTAAACGGTGTCAGGAAAGTACGTGTCAAAGTTTTATGCCAAGAGTGGAGGGTTGAGAGGACTGGCATACGGCCCATTCCCTGTATAGGATAAACTCTATTCGTCTTTAGTTTTAATATCGCCCTTCCCTTTCGTATGAGAAAAAAAATACTTTCTTATGACTTTCTAAGGAAGCTGTTTTTTAAGCGAATTTGCCACAAACCATATCAAATATGTCGTATTCATAACAGCTGGATATGTGGCGGTTTGATTAGCCATTTGAACCCCAAAATCCCAATTTATCAGTTTAAATCACAGAAAGAATCCGTAAATCCAATATGAAATTGTGCGTTTAATGTATTATTTGAATTCCATTTTTTATATTGATATCCATAGATCTCCTTTAATGTAATCTATAAACTTATAACAGGCTTATAACTATAAAAGTACAAAAAAATTTTAGATCACTCCTCTGGTGATGTTTCTTTTAAGTTAACCTCAAATGATAGTACTAATGAAAAAATAACATAAAATCTGTAACTGGTAATCGCGACCTTTTAAGTTTAAACTCATCTGTTGACGAATAGGTTATTAATATGTTTCTAGGCCATATATCTTTTTCTAAAAAAGGAAAAATAAGCAACTATGATGGAACTTTTTCTGTTTTAAAACGGTTGGGCCTTAGAAAGTCAAGGAAGCCGCATTTTCAACACGCCAGTTGAAGGTCATGTAAATAAAATCTGCTGAAAGTTTCGCTACTCGTTAATAAACATTATTCAATTTTTATACAAAGTAAGCACAGGGGTAAAGATAATGGTGCGGTTTGTAAAGTGTTGTGCGTACCTTAAGTGGGTAACTCACGGGCAACTATAAAGATTACAATAGTGATTTCTTTAAAATGTTTTATGCGTAGATTCTAAAATGAAAAAGAAGTGGGTCTTGCCTGAATTACTGTCGCTATTATTTTGTAGAAATTGTTTCTACCAAACTTCTTCCATCTACATTACATTTCCCCCATAAGACAGAACAACGTCTAAATCGAAATGTTCTTGCTCTAGAGCCGTGAACCCCCAATATGGGGTGCATGTTCCACCAGTCGAGCAAGGCAATATTTGGTTGGTCCATGGGCAGGAGGTTCACCCTTCAACTGACTACACTTTAGAGCCTCAATTTTGAAAAAGTGTTTTTGATGTGATTGACATCACATTCAAACTCATTGTCTCTTCTTTTTCAACGGCCATGATCATGAGATTACTGAGTCTGTTATTTCCCATTGTCGATCACAGGTAATCCTTTACACGCTCTAATGCCGAAAACAATAGTTTATGGCAGTAGTCATAGGTAAAGTAGCAACTAGCTTGATCAGTTCTAGTACTGAAGAATAGGCAATTTGGAGGTCGGATAAAATTTTGATACCTCGGAGTAGATCAATTTTAAAAGTGTCAAGTTTTCAAAGATGCAAATTTGTAAGAGAAAGCTGGGATTCTAGGGCATAGTCTTCAACATCGAGAATCACTTGATAATGTACACATTACCCTTTCAACTTCTGAAAACTCGAGAAAATCCGACCTTGAAAGGTAGAAGACTGATAAAGCGGCGAGCAGAGCCATATTTGCATGGAACGTCGGTTCATCTGGGTGTTGAAACGGTCTATCACCTGGAAGTACAGAAATTTACCGGAGTCAGATTGAACTGGCTGACAGATGTTCCGTTTACCAGTTGTTTAATTTGAAAAAGTGTTTGAGACGGGCGGAAACGACTTGACTTCTCTTGTTACGAGCACTGGTTTTGGATTTTGGAGACTTTGATTCCTGGATATTGTGTAAAGCCATGCATTCGCTTATGTTTTTGCTGAAGTTTTTATTCTTCATCATTTCTCAGCTTTTGGAATGTCTTGTATGTCCCAGAAATCAGTTCAAGTGTCTTTTAAGTCAGCCAGATCTCTTTTTGTATTTATTCTGACAAACAATTTATGATGTCTAACTTGACTTGACTTAACGCTCTTACTCATCAGGGTCGCCAGCGTAGAGGGAACTGGTTAACAGCGCTGTCAGTCTTCTCCAAGCAGCCTTGTCCAGGGCTAAGGCTGGAGCCTCATTTGGGTCGATGTTGCGGTTGAAGAGGCGTTGATTTATAACATTAGCCCATCTGGTGCTCGGCCTCCCTCGAGGACGTTTCCAGAAAATCGAGGGATTGAAGTCTGATATTATCCTTGCAGGGGTAGTTGGCGGGAGGTGAAGTAAGTGGCTGTAGCATCTTAGAGAACGAGCTTCTACTTGGGTGGAGAGGTTCGCTAACTTGAAGGTCCTCAGAATCTCAGTGTTGCGGATTTTTTCATACCATTTGAAGCCTTCAACTCGACGCAGGTGTCTAGTTTGGGTGGCATCGGACTTTCTTACCTGGGTCTGGGTTATCGTCCATGTCTCAGAAGAGTACAGAATCATGCTTGAGACTGTGGCGTTGTAGATACGGGACTGCTCTCAGGAGCCGTCCGAATACAGAGTTTGCCTTGGCTGATCTGGCTGAGATTTTGGCGTCAAATGTGCCATTTGATGATATAATTAATCCAAGATAGCTGAACTGCCTTACCACGTCAACAGCTTGGTCGTTGATTGCAGCAGTTAAGGGTGAAACCGATGCTGTATTTCTTATGGGCATGATCTTCGTTTTCTTCCAGTTTATTTGCAGCCCAAATCAGGAGGCTTGGATGAGAGCGTCTCTAGTGCAGACCTAAGTTGGTCCAGATTTTCGCTAAGGACGGCTACATCGTCGGCAAAGTCAACATCAGACAAAGTCGTCCCGGCATAACTTATGCCAAAAGGGTGGACACGGTGTGTCTTGTTCAAAATGTGGTCGATGACGCAGTTAAACAGCTCAGGTGCAGCAGTGCACCATTGCCGTACACCATTTTTGATGGCGAAGGAAGAAGAATGCTTCCCGTTAACAAGAACGGCGCCTCCTGTGCTGCTGTAGAGTGCTTTAAAGAGGCTGAGTATCTTTGTTGGTAGGCCCGCAGCTTTCAGGATTAGCCAAAGGGACTGCCTGTCAACGGTTTCAAAAGCAGAATGAAAGTCAATGAAAGCTATGTAAGCCTTCTTGTTGAATTCCAGTGTCTTCTCAACGATTTGCCTGACCTTATGAATCTGTTCGGTTGTCGATCTTCCTGGCATGAATATGGATTGTTGGGGGCGGCACAAAGAATGTAAGAAACCTATTGCATGTCTCAACAGGAGCATTGCAAACAGCTTTCCAGGAACAGAGAGTAGGGTGATACCACGACAGTTGCTGCAATCCGTCTTGCTGCCCCTGCTCTTAAAAACTGGTACGATGATTCCTTTCTTCCAGTCTGACGGTATAACTTCAGTGTGCCAGATTACGCTGAACATCATCTGCAGCCAAAGTATCATTACAGGGCCGCCTGTATCAAGTAGCTCTGAAGCGATGCCACAGGTGCCAGCTGCTTATTTGGTTTTCAGTTTCCTCACTGCCGATTTAATCTCCTAAGAAGAAAATTCGGCGCCGTCAGGGGCAGGGGTTGCTTCTGCAGCAGTGGCAAGAAGCCCTGGGTCAATGCAGTCAGGCAGATCTGAGTCTAGCAGCTTATTAAAGTGTTTTTCCCAGAGATAAACACATTGAGACTGATAGTTTCTCTATTTGCTGCTTTCAGGCTTGTGAACGTCATGGTATATTGGCCAGTCAGCTCGCGCAGGATCTTCAATGTTGCGCCTATGTCTGTCTTTTGGGTAGCCTTCTAGAGCTCAGTGGCTTTAACCGCAATGAAGTATTTCTTGCCTCTGTGAAGCAAGGAGTTGCGTAGTTTGTTGAGCTGTCTGTAGTGTGTCATATCTCCTCTTAATCTCGCTTGCCGTCTCTGCCCAATTATTTCAAGCATGTGGCTGCTAATCCACTTATTTTTCTCTCGCGGGTTCGAGCCCACAAAATCAATAGCGGCTCTGGGAACACTGTCTCTGAATGTGGCCAATGCTGACTCACTATCTGAAAATACCTGGAGAGCCTCGAAGTAATAAGAGACATAAACCGTATACTGCTTACAAACCGAGGGATCTTGCTTCAGTCGAGAAATGTCTGTCTTCTTGGTGGATGAGGAGTTACTCTTATTGGCACTCAGCCGGAGTTTTATCCTTGCAGAGACGAGACAATGGTGGGCATTGCCGAGCTCGGCACCTCTGTATGAGTGGCAATTCTGGATAGACAAAAGCCAGTGTCGTCAACAATGATGCAGTCAAGCATATTCTTTGTCCTGCCATCATTGCTATACCATGTTTACTTTGCAATGTCTTTTCTCAAAAACCAGATATTTCTGACTGATAGACGTGGGTGATGCAGCAACTGAGCAGCCGCTCACCATTATCATTCAGAGCGTCAAATGTCACAGGTCCAACATCAGGATCGTACAGACCAGAGCTGTTAGCCACACCAGCGTAAAATCTCGTAGGACTAGGAGGTAGTCGTGTTGAGATACGGAGGAGAGCTCGGAGGACAGTACCACATAGAAGTCGTCCTTATCTTCATCTTGGCCTCGTGTGTCGGTGCATAGCAGGTAAGAACAGTTATCTTCCCGTGATTGCCGTCGATTCTCGTTCTTAGTAGACGTGGTGAGATAGGCGTAAATAACAATAAGGCTTTCTGAGTGAAATCGTTAAGAACAAGGCCGAAACTCCCTCTTCTTTGGGGTCGACCAGACCAAAGCAGTGTCCGCCCTTCTCCAATATCTTCTTCGCCGCTTCCCGTGAGGTAAGTTTCTGTTATTCCTGCGATCGTCACTTTGTATCTTCCTAGTTAATTTGCTAAAAGAAGCTTAGAACCAGGCTGGTTCAGCGTCAGGACATTCCAGGTGGCGACATTAATCAAACCTTGGTCAAAGATGTTCAAAGGGGTACGTCCTTTGGCAGGCATTGGCCCAATTAGGATAGCAGATGGGACATCCGAGGCTGTATATCCAGTTCCTTTCGTAGCAAGTGATTTCAGGAGGAGGGTTGCTAGCCCAACCGTCTCCAGGCGCATGTATTTCTCCGGTGGCTAACCGGATATTCAGAGGCGCGTGAAGTCAGCTCTGCATGCACCATGAATACATGGGAGCAGACTTCGGACGAGCACCATTACCAGTGTTAGAAAGTGTTAGACAACGTCTAACACTTTTTCCATTACATGCAAAGTGGAGACTAAAGAGGCCGAGCTGAATTTTTTTTCAATAGTCGTTTTACTTCACACGCAGCCTCACTGTCAGAACTATCAGAGACTGCGGCTACCACAACAACAACACGATCAAATCTGGCCTTCACATTCGATATGGAGCGACATACGTAAAACCAGCAAGTTCGGACAATCCTCTCAAGCTCAAGACTTTTTGTCCGCTAATACAGTGGGATTCCACAAATAGTGCATTTCAAGTATTGCTGCATGATATAAATACGTAAATTCTTTGCACCATTTCTCCCTGCTTTGCTTGAAATCTGTTGGATTGCCCACTCATAACAAATACGCCGTCATAACATTGGGCAATACACAACATCAGATGTACAAAAAACTTTTCTATAGTTCCACAAATCGAGATGGATAAGCTTTCAGCCTTTAATATTTGCGTGTGATAGCAGCCGATTAGTCGCTCTACTACTTTCTCATCGATATGTACCTGTGTAGGGTCGCTAATTGTTCTTTTCTAGAAACATCTTCTCTCTCGTCAACAACAATAGCACAGCAATTATCTGATTCTACTTATGAAATATTGTTTTGCCGCAAGGCATTTCCTGTCCGTGTAACTGAGTCATTTTGGTACTGTGAATGCAATAGTGATCAAATTGACGCTGTAACTTGGCCTTCAGCTTTTCATCGCCTTTAAGTATTTCCTCAATCCGTCCAAAAAAATTACCCTAGTTTGCGGATGTTTCTGATTCGTCATGGCCCCTCGAAGGAAGACCCTGGCGGCCAAGAAAGCAAATAGCGCGAAAAATGTTCTTGACATGAACTCTATTTTCTTGAACCCTTTGATATCTGGACCGACTTAAGCCATTTGCTACACATCTCGAAGTATCAGTAATAATTGTCTTAAATTCCACCTTTACTGACGCACAATTCCTTTGTCTTTTATAGACCAGCTTCTATAGACCAGAACTGTCTTTCCACTTACAAAATTCTGTCTCAATGAAAGCCCTTTTTCTAGCAGTTTCCCCAGCGCTTAAAGCCGTAAGAGATAAATGGTAGCAAACAAAACAAAATTCGTATGTCTTAAAGTAATGCGCAATAAATTTTCTTCTGTTGGTTGTGACTCGTCGTAGCGATGCATGAGATTCTCGACTGTTACCGGAACCTTCAAAGGGGTTCGGGAATGCAGATCGCTCTTTTATGTTGACCTCAGTCATTTATTGTTCCGCTTGTTTCTGAAAGATTGTCACAGAAAGGGGAAATCCTGTCAAGTAACCCGACACTTGAGCGCTTACACTATTGCCAGTTTTTTGCACTGAAGAACCTTCATTTTTCTTCCGAATTTTCACCGCAAAAAATTCCAGAGTTTGTTATTGCATTTTGTTCATTGTTTGAATACGGATTCTTCAAGCTTTAAGATGTTCAAAAAATAAGCTTTTGGGTCATTTTTGGGGCCCTTCTTGGGAAAACCAATACTTTTTTCTTGAAGTAGGGCAAAGACTAAGGATAAGGATATACGTTTCCAAAAAAATCAAACGAACTAGTTTTATGGCCTTCTTAGGGCCTTGGCCCAGGGACTTATGGGTGTAAGTTTTAAAAAGATCAGAGACCAAAGTTTGTTAGGTTATTTAATTTATTTTCTTACACACTTATTAAAAAAAAAAAAAAATAGCGGAGCACAAAGAGAAAAAAGACAAACAGTTTTTGATCAGAAACTGAACTGGTGCGATTCATAATTAGGTCGCTTTTCAACAAATGGTTACAAAACATATTGAAAAAGCTTGAGTCAACCCTAAAGTGTTTCAAAATTATGTTGACCTACAAATAAGATTACAATCAAAGTCACCGATATTTATCTACTGATATCCACGACTTTCAGTTTCAATTATAAATTTGCAAAGAAGAAACAGCTTTAGAAATCATAGTTAATGAAATAGCCGTTTTATCATCAAAAGATAATGCACACTCAAAAAGACCGTATCGCCTAGCTTAACAGCCATAAAATTTTCAGTTGACTTGCAAAATGCTGGAGATAGGACCGCTGAACCTTTTCTAATATAAGATTCTAAGCCCATAGAAGTTTTCTTACGATTATGCTGACAGCTGATCAAGAAGAACATAAAATCAATACTTCTCAAAAATTTTACGCTGTCAGAGATCAGAAGGTGTTCTTATAGGAACAAAACCTGAAGATCACGGAGTTTTTTATCCGTTGAGATATTTTTCTTTTGTCCCCTTAATGTAATAAGAACAAACCGAACCTTCTGAGCTCATTAATCAAAAGTGGATTTATCAGACTTTTCGTACTTTAGTTGTTGGAGCTAGTGGCACCTACAACTTGAAGAAACATCACCACCGCCGCAGCTAACGCATTTTCGTGGTAATGAACATAGATAGTCATGGGTTGATGTGTGATCATCAGTGTAATGTGATCAAAAAGTGGGTCTACTTCAATTCTATTTTGGATGAGTTTGAGACTATAAGTCGTAAAAGCACAAGGGGGTGGAGGAATTTTTAAGCAGAGAAGATCTCGCGATCTGCTTTTACCCCAAGACGCAGTGCATTAGCAAGATAGATAGCATCAATAAAAGTGATCTCAATGGCATGCAATTGTCCAAAGCACTGGGCTTCTGTGACACATCACAGCCAACAAACATGAGTCAAAATCTACATTTTCATTTGATAATACCGAAGATTTTATTTTGCTAACTTTTGCCGTGCAGGTTATATGGAAAATCGGAACCTCGTCAGAAGTTAGCCACAACTTCATCGATACGAAGAAGCAGCTTATCACCGACATGCTTTAAATGGTGGTTTACTTTATGCTCATTAATCTTCCTAGTGTCTCTTCCCGTTTTTTGGATTATTTAATTCATTAGGGACGCTAGCAGTGACGATCTTAGCCTGATTTTCCAGGGGCATATTTGGAACGTGCAAAAGAGGCAGAAAGTTTAGATCGTAATGAAGAATTTTTCCTTTGATCTGAATAAGAAACCGATCAATGGATTGAATTCATAGGCTAATCTGGAACACACCATGGTTGGGATATTCTGGCACTTTACTAGCTGACGGGATCAATGAAGTTTTGAAGTACATCGAGTGTGCTTCACTTCCAGGAAAATACTAGAATGTCTTTAACATGACCTTGGTTAGCTAAATCACCTTGGCGCTTTGGGGCCGATTTGTCAGCTAAAACAAACTCCCGCAGATTGAATTTAGCACTTATTATGAGTTCATTTTCAATAGAACTCAACAGCATGACTAAATAGGCTATTGCCATTAATTTCCTCACGCAAGTTCATTAGCAGGAAGTTCAAAACATTCGAATGCACGAATTGGTTCATTAACCAATTCTCAAAGACCAAAGAATAAGAATGAAAGCCAATACTGAACTTGACGTCAAAATCGACCCAATTTCCAGACATTCTCTTATCTGTTATTCCTAATTTTTTTACGCTTTATTTCACACTATTAACAGTGTTCTTAACACTTCAATATTTCCAAGCGGACATATTCCTTCAAAAAACACCGTATCTTATTATTGCAGAGATAGTTGCAACCCAGTAAGCAGCGGACCTCGGCCAAAAGTCTAAGAAAGCTTTTAAAATAACGTCACATGGGGAAAATTGTTAAGGAATGGTTACGATTACTTTGATTACTCTTAGCAGTAAAAGTGTATTGCAAAAACAAGTCTATGGGAGTTTGAAAAATAGTGTGAGAATCCTCGAAAAAGGCGTTAGATCTACATAAAAAAGGCATCGTTGGAATAGAAAACAAGTGACCATGTTTTCGACATAGTCGAAAACTTTTTAAAGGAGAATTACAGTCCCCCAAGGCTGAACAACAAGGGAAATCTCTTTTTTGCATACTAAACAATGATGGGTCTCAATCTTTTACCCTAGGGATGATCCTATTGAACCAGTGGTCTTGAAATCTTGGGAAAGGAATTTGAAAGAACATCGAAATGTCAATTGTCGTTTTTAAGTGACAAAAGAGATTGTGCCTCAGCAAAGTCGTTTTTTCTGCTATTTTGTGCCACAAAACATCGATTTCTGCTTAAAGAGTGCCTGCGAGGATTTAAGCCCAATTTTTGAAAACGACTCTATAGTATGTAGATCAAGCTTTACGGTATAACGTGAATGTCAAAATCAGTTATTTCTTCTGTAAATCGTCAGCTGATATTGACAGGAATGCTTTACTAAATACCAAGGTTGTTGATTAATCGTCAGCAGGTGGTGACTTTTTTAGGTACCAAAAGAGATCTTACCACAGCAAATGGCGTTTTCTCTAGTTCTGTCCCAAAAAACATTAATTTTGCCCAAAGTTGGTCAAAATTCTGGTATAGGCCCAATTCTAAGATGGCCGATTGATTTGGCATAGTCTAAAACTTCAAATGGAGGTTTTGAACGATCTATCTTGAGAAAAAGCGAAATCGCTTTTTGCGTGGTTTGTATGCATCTCATAATTTCTTTCTAACTTTTTTTTCTGCCAGGATTAGTGGTTTACCACGAGATCGCAGATATAATTCTAATAGCTCATTTAAAACCACTGCCTCTATCTACACGCGTCTTATAAATTCCTCTTAATACTCTATTGTAAATAACCACGTGGCACCAATTATAGCACGTTATGTTTCCATTTCTGGTGTGAAAAGGCTGAAAGAATAGCAATGATACCATTATTATCTTCATTGGTGAAAACTCTTAACCAGAAGTTTACAATCCCTATTGTATAATCCCCCTCGAAGCTCCATAGAAAGATAAAACGGAAAAACGCGTTTTCAAACAGTTTGTGGTAGCGAAATTTCTGCGAATCCCACGGGCGGGATTCCTCACGGCAATAATTTTCCGTGAGGAGGGAAGTTTTCAGGGAGTAAATTGTTCAGGGGAAATTTTACACTGGGTGACTTTGCCAGAATTCCTATACGAAATTCATCTTATGTCTTGCTTTCTCTTTGTCGACTCAACTTTACGCGCAGAGATGTTAAGGATATCTGTCTGGGGTAAATTTTTACCAGGATTAAATTGTCTAGAGAATAAATCCGTGTGGGGGCAGGATTTTTCTTTGGCGGTATAGCCATATTTCCTGACACTATTTAAAAGAAGATCAGAAATTAAATATAAAAAAAACAAGTTGTTTCAACTGAAATTAAGGAGCAACATTAAAGCTTAAAACGAACAGAAATTATTACGTATATGAGGGGGGTTGCTCCTCCTCAACACCTCGCTCTTTATTTGAATTCTGTCCGAATTCTTTAAGAACGAGTCCTAAAACACTATGTTCGTTTATTTAAACAGTAAGAAACTTTTTCTAAAAGTACTAGAAACTTTAGCGTAAAGAGCAAGGTATTGAGGACTGGGCAGCCCTTTATATACGACATAATTTCTGTTCGTCTTAAGTTTTAATGTTACTCATTAATTTCAGTTGAAGAAACTAGATTTTTTTTATTTAATCTAAAAAAAAAGGCCAAATGAAAGAAATACGACTCATTTATTTTTATTTTCATGAGAATAATTGACTTTTTATGCACTAATTCTCAAAGACACCGATTGTAATATATTCCTAGGATCCTTTTAGTTACAACTAAGTTACACATGTCTTTTGGGAAATTTTAAATCTGTATTTAATGACTAATTTTTGCGAAAATCGTACTGACGTCTTTTGTTTCATCGCCTTTATTAAACAATGATATTTTTGCAAGTTTTACTGTTATGTGTGTAAACAAAGTAACTTAAAACGAACAAGAATTATTGCTTCACAAATCTGTAAGATAGGTCTAAAACTGACTCGTGAAGTCTTTCAATATCGAAAGAAATTTAGAAACTTGCGCTTTACTGGAAATTAAATTAGAAAAAAACATGTTTTTTTAACTGAAAGTAAGGAGCAACATTAAAACTTAAAACGACCAGAATTTATTCCGTATATGAAGGGTTGCGCTCTCCTCAATACCGTATATGAAGGGTTGCGCCCTCCTCAATACCTCCTCTTTGCGCTAAAGCTATTAGCACTTTTGAAAAACCTTTATTTCCAATTAAATTCCAAGCAAAATATAGCGGGTCTGCATACCTAATGTGTTCGGTACAATTATTCTGCATATTATCTAATAGGAATTGCTTTCTAACTTCACACTATCCAAATACTTTACCCCCACCCCTTAATGTACAAAAATATAGCCCAAATTATATATTTTCCCTCTATTCTGTCACTTATCTTTGTCTTGTCTTATGCTAAGCTGAAAGAAACTAAAGAAAAACCGGTTCTATAAATTTTACACAAACAAATCTAAAAAAACACATAAGAAATTAGTTTATATCCCTTTTTGTTACGTTTACGTAATTTTTGTTATGTTACGAGTCAGACAAACATTTCGGGAGGGGGGGGGGGTCAAACCCCCTCCGTGAACTCCTCCGTGAAAATTTCGTCCAGCGTAAAGTACCCCCCCCCATCAAGTTCCATCCAGACAGTTCCATCCAAGCTGAAAATCCCCCCTCCGCATAAAATTTCTTGCAGACGATTCAGCCTGAAAAATTATCCTTACCTTACTTTCATTTGAAACAAACTTTAATCTCTAATCGGTTTCTCGATCACTCCGGAAATACCCCCTTCCGTGGAAATTTTTTATGGAAACCAAAACATGTGGAAAATAGCCCCCGGATCGTTCCCCGGAATATCTCCACGAGCAAAATTGAGTTGGTAAAGAGAATGTAAGACAATAAGAAAGAATTTCGTATAGAAATTCTGTTAAATCCCCCACTGTAAAAATAACCCTGGAAAATTCAACCCCCCCCCCTTGAAAATGTCCCTCCTCAAGGAAAATGCTCCCAACGGAAATCCACCTCAAGCACAAAATCCCCCCCTCCGAAGAATGTCTGTATTCTTGCCAATAACAAATACTATACGTAAACATTGGACACGTCTCATAACTTACAGACCTCTCCCCGTGGACTTTAGGGGTTATTTTATCCCTAAACACATAGTTATTTGATCGTTTAACTATACTGAACAAAATACCTATCTCAAAATTTTTATCTGATAACTCTGGGAAATAAATGGGCGTGGGAGGGGGGTCAGTTGCCCTCTAATCTTTTTGTCACTTAAAAGGGCATTAGAACTGAGGAGAGGGTAAATGCACCCACTCTTGATCTTCCAGGACTATCCTGGAAGAATAACCCCCGAATAAACATGCCTCCGTGATCCGTCTTCTGGCAAAAATAGCAATATTCTACAGTTTTATATATAGGACCTTGAAACTTCTACAGTAGGGTTCTCAGGTACGCTGAATCTGACGCTGTGATTTTCATCAAGATTCCTTGAATTTTAGGGGGTGTTTCCCACTTCTTAAAAAATCAGACAAATTTTCTCAGGCTAGTAACTTTTGGGTAACACTAAGCTTGATGAATTTATTATATCTGGAACCAGTATAAAAAGCTGATTCTTTTGATGTATCTGTCGATATCAAAATCCGTCTTTTAGAGTTTCGTTTACTATTCAGCGGAGTCGCTCCTTAATTACAGTTGGTTACAACGATCTGTTTGATTGACCTTGCTTGAGTTTTTTTTTTACAAAATTTTAGTCATATACCAGTGCTAAGTGTTATAACACGAATATCAATAACTATCAATACCATGGCCGGGGAAATGTTGAGAGCCTTATACGTTAGTCTTTTAGTTTCTGCGAGCTACTTATGAAATTTTCTGTTCGTAAGCCCTTCTGTTTGAGAATCGGTTATTCGTCTTCAGTTTTATGTTCATTTGAAATTTCAACTTCGCTCTCAACTTCTGTTAGAAAAACTTTGTTTTTTAATTATGCCATTAAAAATCTATTTTAATCGTAGTTTCCACAGTGCTGTTTTGCAGCAATGTTCCCACAGTGACAGCCTTATACTTGGTCTTTTATTTTCTGCGAGCTACTTATGGAATTTTCTGCTCCTAAGAGAAAGCCTTTCTGTTTGAGAATCGGTTTTGTATCTTCAGTTTTATGTTCATTCGAAGTTTCAACTTCGCTCTCAACTTTTGTTAGAAAAACTTTTTTCTAATCATGCTATTAAAAATCCATTTTAATCGTATATTCCACAGTGTTGTTCAAGCCTATAATATAACTTATTCTTGTACATTCTTCTGATTGTATCAACTTTAATGTTCAACGCTTTAATGTTCACGCTTTAATGTTCACTGCACACACAACACACATAGTTCATGACTGATACAATTGTTTCCACAATTTTGTTAATTTTCACGTAATTCAGAGGGCTTAAGAAAAACAATAACTAAATTAAAACCCTAATTTGTTTTCCCATGAAAGTAAAAAAAGACGTTAAAATATAAAACAAACAGCAATTATCTTCTAAGCGAGGGCGATGAGCGACCCTCTTGGCCCCTCTTTCTTTGCTATTGCTATATTGTAGCATAATTTGCTGAAAACTAAAAAGAATGTAAAGAATACAGTTAGATGATGATTACTAATATTTCGTTTAATTATTGCCTTTCAAGACCTTAACAGTATTTCCATATCCACCAATTTTTCGGTAAATCTACCGAATTCCCGTTTTTTCTCCCGACCAAAAAAAAAAAAAAAAAAAAATTACAGAACTAACGAAAATCTATAGAAAACTTTGAATCTCGGAAATCGTTCCTTTCTTCTTATTCTGTTTTGTTCTGGCCGTTTGTGGTCTTTTAAGTTTTTTTTCCTAAATCAAAAGAACACAGTTACAGACAGTACGATTTTAATTTAATGGCACAAACATGAACTTTGTCCACTGTTCTCTCCAAATTGGTTGCGTCGGCCTGGTGTTAGAAGGGCTTGGTGTTAGAATTTCTTTTACCGTCCTGAACTTAACGGGACATTCCATGGAGCCTGAAAGGGTTGGAAAAAGTAGTGCTGAGGAAGTAAAACGTCTTAAGTCTTGATAGGTTTGAAGTCTGATCGAATTACGACTACACTTATTCTAAAGAAGAATACATTATCAGAGTTTTTGGAGCTTCTAACTGCTTCTGAAGGTTTTCTTAGAAACAAATTTTTTTCAAATTTACATCTGCCTACTGTAGATCTGATGTCTGAACTTTTATAATGTAGCACTTTAGTCGCAAACTGCTCGAATATTTCCAAAATATAATCTGAGATGAAAAAGTCCAACTAAAAATTCAGCCAAACCTTGAGAGTCATTTACCGATTTTCTACCGAATCTCGTCATGCTTTGAAATATTGTTAAAGAAGAAAAGTGGAAGCGCTGGACCTTAATCCCTCGTTCAAAGAAACAAAAGGAGAAGAAAAGAAAATCCCATTTTAATATGTTTACTCAATCCCTTAAAGTATGAGTAAAACTCTATTACAAAGACTGGGATAAAGGAGAAGCAGTAACTCCCCTTCCCTAGAACAAGCAACAATTTTCATTTGCTCTAGGTTTAAATACCTGTCTTTCCTTTCATGTATTAACAACTGTTCTTATCTAACAATTCGTGGTAACAAACCGGGCTCCTAAGAGCGACCCGGCTCAATAGTAACCGAAACCCTAAAAAAACTAAATTTTGATACCAATAGATACATCAAAAGAATTGACTTATATATATAAGTTTCATTGAGTTTTGTCTCACCCATAAAAGGCTAAGAGCCTGAGAAAATTTGCCTGATTTTCAAAAAAGGAGAAAACACCCCTTTAAAGCCATAGAATCCGAATGAAAATTAGACCGCCAGATACATCGCATCCGAAAACCCTACTGTAGAAATTTCAAGCTCATATCTGTAATAATGTAGAATTTGTATTTTTTGCCAGAAGAAAGATCAGAAGAAAGGAAGATGCGTGTTTATTTGCTTCTTTTGCTAGGAGTGGTCGTGTCGACCCAGGGGTCCTAGAATATCGGGAAAGAGCTAATTCAAACAAAAATTACTAATTCTAGTGCCCTTTTTAAGTGATGAAAAACATTGGCGGGCAACTAGGCCCCCTCCCCCCTTTTTTTCAAAATTGTTTGATAAAAATTTTGACATGACCATTTTGTTCAGCATAGCTGAAGGGATGAATAACTATGCCTTTAGCGATATCATGACCCCAAACAGCCCATGAAGAAAGGTTCTTAAGTTAAAAAATGTGTCTATTTTTGCATATAGCATTTGTTATTGTGAAGTATGCACACATTTTTTGGGTGGGGGAAATTTTTTTCTGGGGTATTTTTCTTGGGGAGAGTTTTCCATGGGGAGGAAGTTTCCAGGGGGTGAATTTTTTAAGGGAAATTTTACACTGGAGATATCGGCCAGAACTCTAATACGAAATTCTTGTTATGACGTGCTTTCTCTTTTTCGACTCAATGTTACGCGTGGAGATGTTAAGGGTAATTAGCCAGGGGAAGTTTTCACCGGGATTGAATTGTCTAGACCCCAGAGAATATATCCATAAGGGGAGGGGGATTTTACTTGGAGGTGAAGCCTGATTTCCTGGCATTATTTAAAAGACTATCAGAAATTAAATTTTAAAAAATCATCTGAAAGTAAGGAGCAACATTAAAACTTAAAACAAACAGAAATGATAACGTATATGAGGGGGTTGCTCCTCAACACCTCACTCTTTACGCTAAAGATTGAATTTTGTCCCAAATACTTAAAAACGACTACTGAAAAACAAGGCTCGTCTAATTAGAACAATAAGAAGTTTTTCTAAAAGTACTAAAAAACTTTACCGTAAAGAGCGAGGTGTTGAGGGGGAGAAATCCCCTCATATATGTTATAATTTCTGTTCGTTGTAAGTTTTAATGTTGCTCTTTGCTTTCAATTAAAAAATTAGTATTTTTTTTAGTCATAGTAAAGAACGTAAAGTAAAGAACGATGTGGCCACAATGTGTTTTTTTTTCTTCTTTCTTCGACAGGCACTTCGTATCGAAGGAGTTGTCGTAGAAACTTCGAAAAGGGCTGATTCAGTTGGAAATTGGGGTGGCTAGTGCCCTTTTTAAAAGTCGAAAGTGATTGGAGGGCAACTAGCCCCCCCCCACGCCCCTCATTCCCCCAAACACCGCCAATCAAAATTTTGAGATAGCCATTTTGTTCCGCGCTGTTGATTTCCAGATAGAAAATATCTTTTTGAGGAGGACAATCCCCCACAACCCTCGGGGCAAGGATTTTAAGTTATGCCCTGAGGGTATATAAGAACAATGTTGGCACAATGTACCATATATTATTTTCTTACTTTTAAGCAGGGCACTTCATATGGTAGGGGTTGTCCTAAGGACTTCAAAAGGGTTTCATTCGATTGGAAATCGGGAGTTCTAGGGCCATTTTTAATAGTCGAAAGTGATTGGAGGGCAACTATCCCTCCCCCTACGCCCATCATTCCCCCAAACACATCCAATCAAAATTTCGAGATAGCAATTTGTTCAGCGTAGTTGATTTCCAGATAGAAAATGTGTTTTTGTGGAGGACACTCCCCAACAACCCTCAGGGCAAGGGTTTTAAGTTATGCCCTGGGGGCATATAAGGTTTTTATGAAGGTGTTGTCGTAGAAACTTCCAAACAGGCTCATTCGATTGGAAATTCGCAGGGCTAGTACCCTTTTTAATAGTCGAAAGTGATTGGAGGGCAACTAGCCCCCCCCACACCCATCATTCTCCCGAACACATCCAATCAAAATTTTGAGATAGCCCTTTTGTTCAGTGAAGCTGATTTCCAGATAGAAAATATGTCTTTGAGAAGGACACTCCCCCACAGCCCTCAGGGCAATGGTTTTAAGATATGCCCTGGGGGCATATAAGGTTTTTATATAAGGTGTTGTCGTAAAAAAATTCAAAAAAGGCTCATTCGATTGGATATTCAAAGGGCTAGTGCCCTTTTCAATAGTCGAAAGTGATGTGAGGGCAACTAGCCTCCCCATGCCCATTATTCCCCCAAACACATCGAATCAAAATTTTGAGATAGCCATTTTGTTAAGCGTAGTTGATTTCCAGATAAAAATTATGTTTTTGAGCAGGACACTCCCCCACTACCCTTGGGGCAAGGGTTTTAAGTTATGCCCTGGGGGCATAGAAGGTTTTTAAAGATAATGTTGTCGTAGAAACTTTAAAAAAAAGTTCATTCGATTGGAAATTCAAAGGGCTAGTGCTCTTTTTTATAGTCGAAAGTGATTGGAGGGCAACTAACCCCACCCCCCCCGGCCCATCATTCCCCCAAACACATCCAATAAAAATTTTGAGATAGCCATTTTGTTCAGCGTTGTTGATTTCCGTATAGAAAATATATTTTTGAGGAGGACACTCCCCCACAACCCTCAGGGCAAGGACTATAAGTTATGCCCTGAGGGCATATAAGGTTTTTATTGAAATATTTGTCATAGAAACTTGAAAAAGGGCTCATTCGATTTGAAATTCAAAGGGATAGTACCCTTTTTAATAGTCGAAAGTGATTTGAGGGCAACTAACCCCCCTCTCACGCCCACCTTTTCTCCAAACACATCTAATCAAAATTTTTTATATAGTCATTTTATTCAACGTGGCCTAAAGTTTCGGAAATTAGCTCTTTAAAGATGACAACCCCTCCCCCCACAGCCCTCAGGGCTAGGGTGAGTTGTAAGTTTTGCCCTGGGGTATATAAAGTCTTTATTGAAAGTGTTGTCGTAGAAACTTCCAAAGGGCTCATTCAATTGGAAATTGAAAGGGTTAGTGCCTTTTTTAATAGTTGAAAGTGATTGGATAGCGAATAACGCCCCTCTCACGCCCACCATTTTCCCAAACACATCCAATCAAAATTTTGATAATCCATTTTGTTCAACGTAGTTGAACGTTCTGGAAATTAGGGCTTTTAGGATGATAACCCCCTCAGAGCTCTCGGTGCAAGGGTTGTAAGTTATGCCATGGGAGCATATAAGGTTTGTACTGAAATTTGTTGCATAAATCATAGGTAGCAGGATCACGCTGCCTAAGTAAAGAAAGGGGACACTCGAGAACGAAAAAAGAAATAGGGACCAAGTAAAGAGGAGGATATTCCTGCACAACCCTCCGGGCAAGGGGGTTAAGTTATGCCCTGGGGGCATATAAGAACGATGTTGGCACAATGTATTATTTATTAATTTTTTCCTTTAGAGCAGGGCACTTTGTATCGAAGAAGTTGTTGTATAAACTTCGAAAAACGCTCATTCAATTGAAAATTGGAGTGGCTTGTGCCCTTTTTAATAGTCAAAAGCTATTCGAAGGCGACTAACACACCTCTCACGCCCACCATTTCCCCAAACACATCCAATCAAAATTTTGAGATAGCCATGTTGTTTAACGTAGTTGAAAGTTCTGGAAATTCGGTCTTAGAGGATGACAACCACCCTAACAGACCTTAGGGTAAGGGTTGTAATTTATGCCCTGGGGGCATATAAGGTGTTTATAGAAAGCGTTGTTGTTTCCAAAAAGGCTCAATCGATTGGTAATCGAACGGCCTAGTGCCCTTTTTAATAGTCGAAAGTGATTGGAAGGCTTGACATTTTTATAGTAAAGATCGAAGTTGGCATAATGTATTATTTTTGTTGTTATTGTTGTTTAGACCAGGGCACTTCGTATCGAAGCAGCTGTCGTGGGAACTTCGAAAAGAGCTCATTCGATCGAAAATAGAAAGGGCTGATGCCCTTTTTAATAGTCGAAAGTGATTTGAGGGCAACTAATCCCCCTTCCACTCCCACCCTCCCACGCCCATCCTCCCATGCCGACCCTCCTATATCTGCACTTAAAATTTAACGAAATCAAAATAGCGTAAGTGTATCCAAACTATCAAAGGAAGTAAACAGATTTTTTTGCGAATGTTATCAAGTTTTTTATTTCAAGTAAACTGGAGGAGGTATGAAGCTAAATTAAACAGTACTATTTGTGTCCAGATTTTAAAAATGGTGTATGTTGTTGAAAATTGCTGAAAATTTTTCTCCAGCATACAAATAGCAGGCCAAACTATAAAGTCTTAAAAACGAAAAGATTTAAAGTATTATTTTCTTTTTCGCTGAAAAAACTATATCAATATAAAACGAACAGAAACTAATTTAAAAAACTTTTTCCACAAAATAAATTTTTCAAAGAAAAGTAAAGAACTCCATTAAACAAAAAATGAGCAAAAATAAAATCAAATAATCTACCAAGCGCGAAACTACCACAATTCAGCATCGATATATAAATGAAACCCAAAACGAACAGAAATTACAACAATTAACCGAGTCAAACTCAAAACGAGCAGAAATTAACATAAGCTGGGTGCAAAACCCCTACGCCTTCCCAAAGCCAGAACAAAATTTGTACTTTACTGAAAAAATACAAATGAATGTGCATTGTCAGTTTAATATACACATACTGATATTCAGTAATCAAAATGTTAATATTATTTGATTTATTAAACTTATAAAAGTAAAAACGTTTATATTTTTTCAGGAAAGCGTAAATTTTGTTCTGGCCTTGGGAAGGCATAGGGGTTTTGCGCCCAACTTATGTTAATTTCTGCTCGTTTTGAGTTTGACTCGGTTAATTATTGTAATTTCTGTTCGTTTTGGGTTTCATTTATTTATTAATGGAGTTCTTTACTTTTCTTTGAAAAACTCATTTTGTGGAAAAAGTGTTTTAAATTAATCTCTTATTAAATCGCATCAATAGGTTTTTTTGACATTCTGCAACTCACTATGTTATGATCGCAAACTGTCGATAAAACAAATTGGAATTCCTTCATATTGTTCAAGCCAACTTTAGCAACATATACCTGATTGGAAGACCTTTCGTTTGAACGTATATCCAATTACCCATGCATCCTTAATGTGCGGTAAGAAAAACCACTGAAGATTCAGGAAATTCTGGTTTGAAACTAGTAGGCTTATACTTGGTAGTTGGTACGGTATTCAACATTCACCAAAAATGTCTAAAAACTTCTTAAACAAGGACGGTCATCCATCTTTCCTAATTCATTCTAAATGTTGTCGGTAGTAGTTTGAATTAGTTTGTTTCTTCCTCATCTTTCTATTCCGGATGGGAGATGAATGGTATTAAAAAGGCAAATCCGTGCAATACGACTCCGGCAATATCTTCAACAGTTTGTGATTACGAATTGAAGCTGAAAGAGTGACTGGTGCGAATACTTTAAATAGTACCAAAACTCTAAAGAAAGGACTTTTGATAACAACATATACGTCAAATAAATTCGTTTTGTAGTGATTCTAAATGCTTAAAAGTCACTAAGTTTAAAATTACCCATCAAAGTTACAAATATGAGAAAATTTGCCTGATTTTCGGAAAAGGAGCATGATACCCTCAGAAACGCGATGGGCCTAAATCAAAATAATTTAATTTAGAAAAGGACTCTGTGGCTAGGCCAACACAAAATTGACAATTCTAAAAATCTGTTCTAAAATAGACTTCTTTTTATAAAAATAGTTTAAACAGTTTTTTTTTCGGTCTTAGTCCTTCATGAAGGAAACAGTTGAAAAGGTGCATTTTCAGCCATTTTATATTTTTCCAGAAAGCTCTTGCGACCGATTATTTCGTTAAATGATTCTTTGTCTCCAACCCACTCCCCAAAAGTATGGCATAGAAGACAATGTTTACTTAATGAGAAGACACTAATATTGCAACTACGACACACTTTCCAAAAGTTGTTTATTTTTTCAGTGAAGAACATCTATTGCAGACACTGTAACAATAAAGCAATCATGTCTTACAAAAGAAGGTTCTGTAGATTTGAGAGTACTTTTTATTTAAGAACTAGGAGCTAAGATTGGGAGGTAGTCATGATTTTTAGTTACTTTGGGTCATAGCTGGGAGTAAGATATTTTAAAATACCAAGGAGATCAAAATGAAAACATTTTTGTCCTCTGACTCCATCGGAGCTTACCCCCCTGGAAAATAACCCCCTTGGAAACAAAACTCTCCCCTGCGGAAAATACCCCCCCCCCCCGAAAACATCCCCCACGGAAACGCCCCTGAAAATACTCCCCCGTTGCTTTTTGGTATACAATCACTTTCGACTTATAAAAAAAGGACTAACTCTCAATTCCTGACGTAATGAGCGCCCTCCGGAGTTTTTGCGACGATGAGGTGGAGGTAGGGACGAGGAAGGGCAGTCTCTCCCCCTATACGGAATAAATTCTGCTTGTTTTGGGGTTTAATGTTACTTTCATAATAATAGCGGAAACCAGAAATATTCCCAGAAATTGAGAGAGATTAAATATCGATTTCACATTTTTGATGTGTTATTAAAATTTTTTGTACCCCCCTAAAAAAATAGTTCCCCCACACAAAAGTTCTGGTCTGGGGGCTATATACCAATTTCTACCTTTCCTCGTCCCTTCCTTAGAACTAATTCTGTTTTTATCTGAAGGCTCAATGGGAGTTGGAATCATTTGGCATTAAAATGCACTCGTTGAGGCATCTCCCTCCCTCTTTAGCTAGAAAAACAAAATCAGAAAATCCCATTGTAGAGGCCCTTACATGCAAATATTTGAAATTGTAAAATTAACAGCGAGTTTACCTAAGACAGTGAAAATTGTTTAGACCTTAAAAATATTTCTGCTAGTTAGCGAGGGAAGGAGATACATCAAAAGGTGCATTTTATTGGCAAAACACCCCAAGTCTCATTTAGCCTTCAGATAAATATAGAATTAGTTCAAAGGGAGAGACAAGGAGAGGGTGGAGGTAGAAATTGATGTATAATGCCTAGGGCAGTATCCAGGATTTTTGTTTGGAGGATTATTTTTTTAAGAACGGGGGGGGGGGGGTACATTTTTTTTAAACGCATCAAAAATGTAAAATTTATATATAATCCCTCTTGATTTCCGGGAATATTTCTGGTCTATGCTGTTATTATGAAAGCAAAGAGTGACGTTTAACCCCAAAATGAGCAGAATTTATTTCGTATAGGAGTGGGACTGCCCCAATCCCAACCTCGGCTTATGGTCTTAGAAACTTCGGAGGAGGCTCATTCGGTCAGAAATTGAGAATTCTGGTCCTTTTTTATAATTCGAAAGTGATTGAAGACCAACCAGCCGCGGGGAGTATTTTCTGGGTGGTTATTTTCTAGGAGGCGTATTTTCCGGAGGAGATATTTTTCGGAGGGGGGTAATTTTCGAAGGGGTATTTTCCTTTGGATATTATAGAAAGGAGGGTAAACGCCTAGCCCTGGCTCCATCTTAGGTCTATTAAAAAAATATTTTCGGAAAACAATTCAGCAAATAGACACAGCATTTCCTGTTTACAAAACATAGACCAGTCTAACACCCAGCGAGGTGGATCGCTTATACAGTAATGTAAGGTGATTACAGGGAAAGTTCTTTTCTAATTTAATTTTGAAAGCTTTTCTATTAAAAAGGCTTTTCAAGGAAAGAGACATATTAAACTTAAGACCAGCAGAAATAAATTCTGTAATAATTCAAACTCAAAACAATCAGAAATTACTATCACAGAATAAATGAAACCTAAAACGAACAAAAATTGAAACAAATCATCATATTAAGCATAAAGTTAATAGATTCTGATGTAAATGAATAAATGAGCCTTAAAACAAGTTAAAATTAAATTGAATGTTCGAGTCAGACTTAAAACGAAAAAAAAAATCCAAACAGGAATTTGGCTAGTTCTCCTTCCCCCTCCCTTAACAGTTAAGGCTCTTAAGCCTATTGAGTCATTTCGTTTTGTTGAAAATATCTTGCATTTTGAACAGTGTGCTTTAATTTTTAAAATATCGAGGAAATAAAAAAAAAATAAAACACGAGAATAACAAAGATGATTGGAAAAAATTAATGAAAAAAAAACGAATATTTATCATATAATGTATTACGGTAATTACTTGACTAAAAAAAAAAAAAAAAAAAAAAAAAAAAAAAAAAAATTTCTTATTAATTTATTAAATGAAAAAAATGAGCACTTTAACAAGGTCTAGACCTTACTCATCCATCCAGATCCCTAGGACAAAACAGTATATCTAATCCAATAATCCGAAAATCAAGTCCAAAATATCGCAAAATCAACACCAATAAGTATAGGTCAATGTTCCAAAATCCAGCTATAGCAACTTAAATCTACAAAAACATTATATCCCCAGGTGATCTTCACATAACGGGGCTCATCAGATGAAAACTGATTGCCTAAATGGGTTTCGGCGCTTAAATTTCATTACCCAGGCAAAATGAGCGCGCCATGCCATAATCTGGCATACCCCTATGTAGTGACACCTATGGAATAACTATAAACCAAGTCCAAAAAACCCCAAAAATATAAGAAAATACCCCCCCCCCCAAAAAAAAATTTTTCCAAGCATCCTTAACCAACCTTCATTTAACAATACAGTCAGAATCACGATCTAAGTAATAGTAGAAATACTAGCAGTAGTAATCAAAGTCGCAAGTAGTAGAAGTGGCAGTAACAAGTTGTCACGTTTGCATTCGGAATTTACTGCAATGGCAGTTGCAAGAAGTTGCAGTCACATTCACAAGTTGTCGCTTTCACACGCAGTCTTAGTCGTAAGTAGTCACAGTTGCAAGTAGCCTTAGTCCCGGTAATAGCTATAATTGATTTCGCAGTCGCTAGTATTTGCAGTCAAAAGCAGTTACAATCAAAAATAGTCAAAGACGCAAGTAATCGCAGTCGTAGATACAAGTAACAAAAGCCGCAATCACAAGCAGTCTCAGTCGCAAACCATTGCAATTGCAGCCGCAAGTTGTCGTATTAGCCGTCTAGAGTAGTCGCAAGTAGTCTTAGTCAAATTCACAAGTAGTCACAGCTGCAAGAAGTCGCAAGTATCCATAGTCACAATCCTACGTAGTAACAGCTGCAGTCAAAATAGTAGTAGCAATAATTGTCTTGAAATTTTCAATTTAATATCCTTAGCAGATCCTGAGATATTTCAGATGAGTAGTGGGGCCATGGTAGTTTTAAACACATGTCATCCCCAAATTTTAAACGCATGCTTTACCGGGGTTTTAAACGCATGCCCTGTTTCCACGACACCCCTGTTTCCATGACCAGGAGTTATTAATTTTCTAAGAGATGCAGGTACTTACAGTCGGTTGCAATGTAATAGGGATGACGCAATCGTGCGTGACACGTTATATCATGACTGATTTTAACCTAAGTAATTGGAGTTGAGGGTAATGCTATCGTACGCGGCTTTATTGGGAATAACTTAATGGCAGCGCATATCTTACGTGATATCAGCGAACATTTTACGTAATGACAGCGTACACATCACTGTCACATGATATTTTTTTGAGATTTCATTTTTCGTCGAGAAGTTCAACGCGTTTTTTATTTTTCTTTTAGGGCGTTTTTTTCTAAGACGTTTCTTTTTTTCTTCCAATTTTTTTTTCTTTAATTCTTATATAAGGGGGAAGGTTTATGGATGAGGCATTCACACATGAACCGTCTCTTCAGAGTCCATGGGGGGACTCCCTCGCTTTTAACTGAGGAGGACATTTACATAGGGTGTTACATAATACTTTTTGATACTTTATTTTTCTTTCAGTGCATTTTCTCAAAGGATCATTATATTCTAATGATTTTTGTCCTCATTAGGACTTCAAAGATCAATTTCCATCCAATGGAACAACGCCTTAATAGAATCGTCCACGAAACCCTTTAAATACTCTGTTTCGTGGTAATACTTTCTAGGAAATAACATTTGCACGCAAGGAGACTCCCATTTTCCACTCATGCTAGAATGACGATTATATGTTTCCTACACCTGTGATAATTGACGGACAGAGGGGAAAATCTATTTTTAGAAATTATTGCTTCCAAGGCAATTGTGTAATTAGAGAAACTCTGAAAATAAATTCTATGTATACGAAGTAATCATCAAAGTATGTATTCGCATTCTTTTTTTTTTTTTTGAGAAGCGTTATAATTGCTTTAATCTACTGCTTGCAAGGCAAATATGTAATTAGAGAAATTCTGAAAATAAGCTCTATGTATGCAAAGTAAACGTCAAACTATGTATCCGCATTCTTTTTATTTTTTTTTTAGAAGCGTTAAAATTATTTTAAGTTACTGCTTGCAAGGCAAATGTGTAATTAGAAAAATTCCGAGTTTTTTTAGACAAAACGAGACTATGCAAATTTGAAAAACGAAACGTGAAAAATCCTAACATAGGATAAAATATAGACAAAAAACATACGAAAATTAAAGAAAGGTGTGGGTCCTACCAGACAATTCCAGGGTGGGAGGGTTGTTAATAGAGGTGATTTAAGCCATATTAAGAGCTATTTCTGAAGGGCTTTTAATGAAAATGTATCGTTTTCTGTGATAGTTTTACGCTTGGTAGATTATTTGATTTGATTTTTTGCTCATTTGAGTTTAATGGAGTTCTTTACTTTTCTTTGAAAAACCAGGATTTTCTCTTAGGACGCAAACCTTCCAGAGTTGTAGAGTTTTACCGTATTTTCACCTTGTTTTAATATTCAGTAAACCGCAAACTTATGTTCTAGCGTGGGGAAGCCATAAAGCTTTGAAGCCCTACTCTTTTTAATTTCTCCTCGTTTTGAGTAAGACTCGGTTATTTATTACAATTTCTGTTTGTTTTAGGTTTCATTTATGTATTGATGCTGATTTGTACTAGTTTTACGCTTGGTAGATTATTTGATTTTATTTTTTGCTCATTTTGGTTAATGGAGTTCTTTTCTTTTCTTTAAAACACTGGGATTTCGTCTTAGGATATAAACTCTTCTACTCTTTTTAATTTACGCTTATTTTGAGTTTGAATCGGTTATTAATTGTAATTTCTGTTCGTTTTGGGTTCCATTTATTTATCGGTGCTGATTTGTGGTAGTTTTACGCTTGAAAGAGTATTTGATATTATTTTTTGCTCATTTTTGGTTTAATGGAGTTCTATACTTTTCTTTGAAAACTTATCTGGTGGAATAAGTTTCTTTTTAATTGACACTCGAAAAAACATACTTTTGAAAACTAGACTTAGGACACAAACCTCCCAGAGTTTTAGAGTTTGAACTTGTTTTCACCTTGTTTTAATATTCTGTAGACTGCAAATTTATGCTCTAGCCTTGGGAAGATATAGAGCTGTTGAGCCCTACTCTTGTTAATTTCTTCTTGTTTTGAGTTTGACTTGTTTATTTATTGTAATTTCTGTTTGTTTTGGGTTCCATTTATTTATCGATGCTGATTTGTGGCAGTTTTACACTTGAATGAGTATTTGATTCTATTTTTTGCTCATTTTTGGTTTAATGGAGTTCTATATTTTCTTTGAAAACTTATGTTGTGGAATAAGTTTCTTTTAAATTGACACTCGAGAAAACATACTTTTTTATATATTGTCACATTTTTCTTTATTTGCCTTAAAATTTTGATAGACCTAGAGTAAGGAAACCACCAATGATTTCTTTATATGTATAGCTCAGGATCTTCAAAATATACAAGAAAAAAGAGAGTTTGCCTTAGGACATAAACACTTATGTTCATTTTGCTCATTTTGAGTTTTACTCGGTTATTAATTATAATTTCTGTTGATTTTGGGTTCCATTTATTTATCGATGCTGATTTGTGGTAGTCTTACGCTCGTTAGATTATCTGATTTTATTTTTTACTCATTTTGGTTTAATGGAGTTCTTTATTTTCTTTGATATACTGGGATTTTGTCTTAGGACACAAGCCTTCTAGAGTTTTACATTTTGACTGAGTTTTCAATTTGTTTAGATATTCAGTAAACTGCAAATTTATGTTCTGGCCTTGGGAAGGCACAAAGCTTTTGAACCGTACTCTTGTTAATTTCTACTCGTTTTGAGTTTGACTCGGTCATTTATTGTAATTTCTGTTCATTTTGGGTTCCATTTATTTATCGATGCTGATTTGTGGTAGTTTTACGCTTGGTAGATTATTTGATTTTATTCTTTTGCTCATTTTGGTATAATGGAGTTCTCTCCTTTTCTTTGAAAACCTGGGATTGTTTCTTAGGACACAGACCTTCTAGAGGTTTAGAGTTTGACTGTATTTTCACTTTGTTTTAATATTCAGTAGACTGCAAATTTATTTTCTGGCTCAGGGAAGGCATAGAGCTTTTGAACCGTACTGTTGTTAATTTCTGCTAATTTTCAGTTTGACTTGGTGCTTTATGGAATTTTCTGTTCGTTTTGGGTTTTATTTATTTATCGATGCTAATTTGTGGTAGTTTTATGCTTGGTAGATTATTTGATATTATTTTTTGCTCATTTTGTTTTTTAATGGAGTTCTTTACTTTTCTTTGAAAAACGGAGGGTGTGGAAAAGTTTCTTTTTAATTGATACTAAAAAAACATTCCTTTTTATGTATTGTCACATTTTTCTTTATTTGACTTAAACTTTCGATAGACCTAGAGTAAGAAAACGACCAATGATTTCTCTACATGTATAGCTCAGGATCTTCAACATATACAAGACAAAATGGAGTTCGTCTTAGGACATAAACCCTTCTAGAATTTTTGAGCTTGACCGTATTTTCACTTTGCTTTAATATAAACTATTATCCTATTTCTTATTATTTTAGATTGATTAAATCCTGTTAAAATTCGACTTAGGGCGCAAACCTTCTAGAGTATGAGAGTTTGACCGTGTTTCCACTATGTTTTAATATTCAGTAAACTGCAAATTTGTGCTCTGGCCTTGGGAAAGCATAGCTTATTTGAGGCCTACTCTTGTTAATTTTTGCTCGTTTTGAGTTTGACTCGGTTGTTTATTGTAATTTCTGTTCACTTAGGGCTCCATTTATTTATCGATGCTGATTTGTGATAGTCTTACGCTTGGTAGATTATTTGATTTTATTTTTTTCCTCATTTTGGTTTGATGGAGTTCTCTACTTTTCTTTGAAAAACTGGGATTTTGTCTTAGGACACAGACCTTCTAGAGTTTTAGGGATTGACTGTATTTTCACTTTGTTTTAATATTCAGTAAACTGCAAATTAATGCTCTGGCCTTGGAAAAGCATATTGCTTATGAACTCTACTCTTGCTAATTTCCGCTTGTGTTGAGTTTGACTCGGTTATTTACTGTAGTTTCTGTTCATTTTGGGTTCCATTTATTTATTGATGCTGATTTGTCGTAGTTTTACGATTGGTAGATTATTTGATTTTTTTATCATTTCGGTTTAATGGAGTTCTTTACTTTCGCTGAAAAACTGGGATTTTGTCTTTGGACACAAACCTTCTAGATTTTTAGAGTTTGACTGCATTTTCACTTCGTTTTAATATTCAGTAAACTGCAAATTTATTCTCTGGCCTTGTTAATTTGACTCTTATTAATTTTTGCTCGTTTTGAGTTTGACTCGGTTATTTATTGTAATTTCTTTTCGTGTAGGGTTTCATTTATTTATCGATACCGATTTTTGGTAGTTTTACGCATGGTAGATTATTTGATTTGATTTTTCTCATATTGGTTTAACGGAGTTCTTTACGTTTCTTTTAAAAACAGAAATTTTCTGTCTTAGGACGCAAAACTTCTAGAGTTTTAGAGTCTGACCGCATTTTCACTCTGTTTTAATATTCAGTAAACTGCAAATTTATGCTCTGGCCCTGGGAAGGCATAGAGCTTTTGAGCCCTACTCTTGTTAATTTCCGCTTGTTTTGAGTTTGACTCGGTTATTTATTGTAATTTCTGTTTGTTTTGGGTTCCCTTTATTTGTCGATGCTGATATCTGGTAGTTTTGCGCTTGGTAGATTGTTCGCTTTTATTTTTTGCTCATTTTGGTTTAATGGACTTCTTTACTTTTCTTTGAAAAACTGGGGTTTTGCCTTAGGACACAAACCTTCTAGAGTTTTAGAGTTTGACTGTGTTTTCACTTTGTTTTAATATTCAGTAAACTGCAAGCTTATGCGTTGGCCTTGTGAAGGCATAGAGCTTTTGAGCCGTACTCTTGTTAATTTCTGCTCGTTTTGAGTTTGACTCGGTTGTTTATTGTATGTTCTGTTCATTTTGTGTTTCAGTTAAATATCGATGGTGATCCGTGGTAGTTTTACGCTTGGTAGATTACGCTTACTCTTGTTTACGGTTTGATATGAATTTTGCTCATTTTGGTTTAATGGAGTTCTTTACTTTTCTTTGAAAACTTGGATTTCGTCTTAGGACGCAAAATTTCCAGAATTTTAGAGTTTGACCTTGTTTTCACCTTGTTTTAGTATTCAGTAAACTGCGAATTTATGCTATGGCCTTGGGAATACATAGAGCTTTTAAGCACTACTCTTATTAATTTTTGCTTGTTTTGAGTTTGACTCGGTTATTTATTGCCATTTCTGTTGTTTTGGATTCTATTTATTTATCGATTCTGATTCGTGGTAGTTTTACGCTTGGTAGATTATATGTTTTAATACTTCTTAAAAAGCAAAAAATAATTCTTACAAAACAAAAATAGATCATAAAAAGTCACAAATTCTTCTTAAATCATACAAAATGCTTCTTACGAAAAAAATTCTTACAAAACAAAAATACATCCCAAAATAATCATAAATTCTTCTTACGAAAAAAAAAATATTTCTTACAAAACAAGAAATAATTCTTACAAAACAAAACTACATCCCAAGAAATGAAAATTTCTTCTTACGATGCAAAAACAATTTTTACAAAACGAAAATACATCCTAAACAGTAACAGTTCTTACAAAACACAAATTTGGTTGTTAAAGAAAAAAAAATAATACTTCTTACAAAGCAAAAAATAGTTCTTAAAAAACATCAATACATCATACGAAATCATAAATTATTCTTACATCATACAAAATAATTATTACGAAACAAAAAATAGCTCATACTAAACAAAAATACATCCTAAAAATCAGAGATTGTTCTTACAAAATACAAAATATTTGTTACAAAACACAAAAATAATTCTTACAAAGCAAAAATTAATTCTTACAAAACAAAAATACATCCTAAGAAGTCATAAATTCCTGTTACTGAATACAAAATACTGATTACGAAACAAAAAAAATCTTACAAAGAAAATACATCCTAACAATCATAAGCCTTTCTTACAAAATACAAATACATTTTACAAATTTAATACTTCTTACAAAACCAAATAATTCTTACAAGAAAAAAATACATCCTAAAAATCAGAGATTGTCTTTACAAAATATCATACTACACAAGCTAGGTTAGGTTAAGTTAAGTTAGATTAAGTGTCACCTAGTCTTACTTAACCTAACCTAGCCTGTGTAGTGTGACATTTTGTAAGAACAATCTCTGATTCTTAGCATGTATTTTTGTCTTGCACGAATTATTTGGTTTTGCAAGAAGTATTTTTTCTTTTATGTAATATGAGTTTGTGATTGTTTAGGGAATGTTTTTGTTTTGTAGGAACCATTTTTGGTTTTTTAAGAGGTAAATTGTATTTTGTAGGAAGAATTTGTGATCTTTTAGGATGTATTTTATGTTAATTATTATTTTTTAGTTTGTAATAGTAATTTGTGATTTCTTAGGATGTGTTTTTGTTTTTTAAGAATTATTTTTTGCTTTCTAAGAAGTATTTTTTTGTATTTTGTAATAAGTATTTTGTAGTTTGTAAGAATAATCTCTGATTTCTTAGGATGTATTTTCGTTTCCTAAGTTATTTCTTTTTCATAAGAAGTATTTTGTATGATTTAAGAATTAATGTTTTGTAAGAATTATTTTTTGCTTTGTAAGAAGTATTTTTTGTTTTGTAAGAAGTATTTTGTATTTTGTAAGAACAATCTGATTTTCTTAAGATTATTTTGTATTTCTTAAGAAGCGTTTATCATTGTTTAGGATGCATTTTCGTTTTGTAAGAATTATTTTTGCATTGTAAGAAGAATTTGTCATTTCTTAGGATGTATTTTAGTTTTGTAAAGATTATTTCTTGTTTTCTATGAAGTATTTTGTTTTTTGTGCGAAGAATTTGTGATCTCTTAGGATGTATTTTTATTTTGTAAGAGTTTTTTTGTTTCGCAAGGAGTACTTTGTATGATGTAAGAAGAATTTGTGACTTCTTAGGATGTATTCTTGTTTTGTAGGAATCATATTTTGCTTTGTAAGAAATGGTTTTTGTTGTAAGAAGTATTTTGGACTAGCAATCTCTAATTTTTAGGATGTATTTTGTATGTAAGAACAATCTCTGATTTTTAGGATGTGTTTTGTATTTTGTAAGAGCCGTTTGTGGATGTTTAGGATGTATTTCGCTTTGTAGGTATTATTTATGTTTTGTATTATGTATTTTGTATTTTGTACGACACATTTTTGATTTTTAGGATGTATTTTGTTTTGTAAGAATAATTTTCTGCTTTGTAAGAAGTATTTTTTATTTTGTAAGAAGATTTTGTATTTTGTATAAAATAAAATAATCTACCAAGCGTAAAACTGCCAGAAATCCGCATCGATAAATAAATGAAACCCTAAACAAACAAAAATTATAATAAATAACCGAGTCAAACTCAAAACGAGCAGAAAATAACAAGAGTACGCCTCAAAAGCTCTATGCCTCCCAAGGCCAGAGCATAAATTTGCAGTTTACTGAATATTAAAACAAAGTGAAAATACAGTTAAACTCTAAAACTCTAGAAGGTTTGTGTCCTAAGAAAAAATCCCAGTTTTTCAAAAAAAGTAAAGAACTCTATTACAACAAAATGAGTAATCAAATAATCTACCAAGCGTAAAATTACCACACATCAACATCGATAAATAAACGAAACTCTAAATTGAACAGAAAATATAATAAATGACTGAGACAAACTCAAAACGAGCAGAAATTGACAAGAGTACGGTTCAAATGCTTTGTGCCTTCCCAAGGCCAGAACATAAATTTGTAGTTTACTGAATATTTAAACAAATTGAAAACTCAGTCAAAATCTAAGACTCTAGAAGGCTTGTGTCCTAAGACAAAATCCCAGTTTTTCAAAGAAAAGTAAAGAACTCCATTAAACCAAAATGAGCAAAAAAGAATCAAATCAAATAATCTACCAAGCATAAGACTACCACAAATCAGCATCAATAAATAAGTGGAACCCAAAACGAACAGACATTACAGTAAATAACTGAGTCAAACTCAAAACAAGCAGAAATCAACAATAGTAGGGCTGAAAAGCTCTATGCCTTCCCAAGGCCAGTGCATAAATTTGCAGTTTACTGAATATTGCAACAAAGTGAGAATATGGTCAGACTTTAAAACTCTAGAGGGTTTGCGTCCTTAGACAAAATCCCAGTTTTTCAAAGAAACGTATAGAACTCCATTAAACCAAAATGAATAAAAATCCAATCAAATAATGTACCAAGTGTAAAACTATCACAAATCAGCATTGATAAATAAATGAAACCCAAAACGAACAGAAATTACAATAAATAACCAAGTCAAACTCAAAACGAGCAGAATTTACCAAGAGTAGGGTTCAAAAGCTCTAAGCCTTCCCAAGGCCAGAGCATAAATTTGCAGTTTACTGAATATCAAAAATTGAGAATACAGTCAAACTATAAACCTCTAGAAGCTTTGCGTCCTAAGTCAAAAATGAGTAGTACTGTTTGTATGGATGGGAATTCTGTGAGACTTTTGATCTTTTACATAATTGAAAAAATTACAGCCTCTACAATAGGATTTTTTTTATCGATAAATACATTACATACATTTGTTTAAATACATTGAAGTACTTCGTTTAAATTGAAAAAGAAAAATGTTAACATTTAAAAGTGCTGAAAACTAAGTTCCTAGCAGTATTTGCCACCCCAAAGAAATTTCCTGGTGGGGCTGATAACAGCCTGTCTTGCCTTTCCCACCTCTGTGCTTGTAGATATGAGAATGCAATATTTTAGCCGTATAGTGAAACATTTTAGTTAATCCCCCCCCCCCCCTACCTCTTTCAATATTTATCTGAAGCTTCATGAGGAGTAAGCAGTTTGTCCATTAACATCTATTTTTTTTTTATGAATCTACCGTATCCTCACCTAAACAATGACTCACTCCCCACTCATTATAGCTGATACGCAATTACAGATCACCAGTTGTAGCCTAATTTCATTACAAATAAAGCAAATCATCTTGGTTGAATCTATTACGGCCACCGTGTGGCATTACTTCTTCTGCAACTGAAATGCCTGAAATGTAGTTATTGAAACTTTTAAATCAATTAGCTTCTTGTAATTTTAAATTGATTGCAAATTCGTCCTCTTTGGAAGCCACTGTTTGGTGCCCTAAAATGGAAAAAACTAGAGACCCAACCTGTGCGGTCACTTAAAAAAGAGCTTTAAATTTACGTTTGAATGAGCTCCCTCCCCATTATCATGGACCTTCGGTTTGATACAATCACCCCTGGGAAAAAGTAAAACAAATAATCATGCATTGACGATGTTTCTTCTGAAAAAAACAATGGGAAACTCCACATTTAGATTGGAGCTTGAAACCTCTGCGGTAGGGTTCTCTGATATGATGTATCTAATAGAGGGTGCTCGATGGTGCGGCGCAGGCGCATCATCGAGCACCGATTTTTACTATAGGAGGATAATTAATAGGATTTAAAAATATTTTTCCTTTTTTTCTCTCTTTTCCCTGTCTTTTTCTTTTTTCTTTCGTTTTCCTTCAAATAAACCTACTGCTGCCGCTTGTGAGTCGATTTTTTTGATGTCGCTTCATAGGCTGACAATATCGATTCGTTGGAGTTATGGGAAGTGGACTATTTCTTTTCAAAAAGTGTGGAGCTACTTCTGATGGGTTGAGGGTAGGAGTGGGCTTGTGCAGTACAGAAGCAATATCAACCTCGAAGGGTTTCTTTTTTATGACTCATTTATAAGTCTGTTACTAGACTATTTTCGTTCCAAAGGGGGTCAGTCACGACTGTCGGAGAATGAGAAAAAAGAACCGGCTGCGAATTTTCACCGGTTGGCAAACTACTGTTTCGATTGTTCAAATCACTTCTCGCAGACTTGAGCGAGTCGGGCAATAGCTGTCCATTTGCGATTACAAGAAGTGAATTCAAAAGGGCAACAGTTGTCTTACCACTCCTACAGTATCTTACTGGGAAAAAGATTCTACTGGAAACGGATTGCGAGTGACACCCCGCCTACTAAGCCTTGTCTGTATTTGCCGTATTTTTCTTGCCATCTCCTTACGGGATGCTGTCTTGGCACCGACAAAGCACTCAAGAACCTCGAATGCATCGATCCTTCTGTTGCTTTGTGCACCTCCGTATATTACACACTAATTTACTTTCTGAGTAGATTGCAGTTTACTGCTATTGGTAGTTTTTGGTGCCTGATAAACAAGAAACTGCCTTCAAGACAAAACTTCAGATGATTCTAGCATTGTTTTGAGCCAAATACTTCTTTTTGATGATGAACTTCTGACATAAAACTATTTTTTTTTCTACCTACAGATTACCATCCTCACAGGAGCTTTATTTATTAAAATGTTTATCTTCTCGAGATCAATTTTTAGAATGAAATCATCCTTAGTAAACATATGAAAATCTTCGAATACAGAATAAAAAAAAACAAAAAAACAAATAAACCAAAGACATTAACCCTCCGGTAGTTTCCATGAAGACGAAAAAAATTCTAACCTCTCAGATGATATGACATAGGTGCATCCAGACATGTAATGCAAACAGGACACAGTAGCAAATGTGACAACTATTTTCTGATAAACAAAGCCCCCTTCGAATGGAAAAGTGATCGACACTCTTACATCCAGTCGTATGCCTGGACAAACTTTCATCCATATTCGGTATTTCAACAAGGTTGTTAGCTTTGTAAGCACTCCAAGAAACGATATGAGGTAAAAAACAATCTGAACTATTCCTCGACCTCCGTGAAATCTATAAACTCATCCCAAACAGTTGAATGAGATACTTTTGGTTTCCACCTTGAGATTCTTGACAGAAACTAGCGTATAGAAGAAGTAGATACTCCCCTATTTTTATTTTCTCTGTGTACTATTTGTTTCGTGCGCATCATCATAGAAACAGTTTCCGTATATAGCCTATTCCGAAGCTTTGCCTTCATGTTTAACAAAACTGAGAACTGCCGTTCTGACTCAGCAGACAAATATAGGAGGCAACCCAGCTACAACGAAAATTCGCAAAGATCAAAAAACATCGGCCCCCTTACCACTTTTAACTGAACGCAAGTTTTTCCAGAACACACCAGGTTCGGTTATGTCACGAAGTCTATTTTTCAGTCTTTGCTAGACTCTAATCCTGGCCACTGCACATCAAGAATACTTATTTTTCCCTCTATTTCAGTATTCCCACACAAGTTTGGAGATCGAGCCATGAACGATGCGAGTGTCTTCAGAAACGGCAGGATCGATGTACTCGGGGTTCTTGAGCGTGTTATCTTTACTGTTGAACCTCTTGGCAATCTGCCTGCAGAACTCGGCAAGATAGCACCTGCAGTTTTTCAGAATCCTGCAAGGTTCAGCAGAAAATTCGCATGACTACTAGAATTTTTGGTGTCAGCTTCTGAATGTAACAAATAACGCCCAGTATTCGGCCCAAGGTTCAATTCACTCAGAGGAAGAACTACACTCTGGAGTGTCTAATCCTCCTGGGAGAGTTTCAAAACCTCCTCTTTTGCAGCCGATTCTATCACACTGGCCATCACAAAGCACTTCAATAGTGAGGTAAATGTAGCTCTGGTACTACTCTTGAATATTGTGAACGGGAACTGCTCTTCCCTTAAACTCCAGATTGAGCACATTGATTTTCTTCAGCGTGATAGATAGATAATATAGATATGCTTTGCAGAAGGGATCGTTCATAAAACGGTAAACCGGCCTTGCCTTCTCCCTACTAGCCCTATAAGTGTCACGGTTGTTAGATTGATCACCTAGGAACAGTAATAAGCTGCTTTTACATCCAGTTGTATGCCTAGATGAGCCTTCTTCCACGTTCGGTATTTTAACAAGGTTGTTAGCTTTTTAAGTGCTCCAAAAAACGATCAGAGGAAAACAAAACAACCTGAACTATTACTCAGTGTTCACAAATTTATAACCTTCTCCTGAACAGTTAAACAAGGTTCTCTTGATATCTACATTGAGATTGTTGACACTAACTGTGGCGGTACGGACCAGTTGCTGCTCCCCCATTTTTATTTTCTCTGCGCAGTATTTGTTTCGTGCGCATCATCGCAGCAACAGTTTCCGTCTTTAGCTTATTCTGAAGCTTTGGCTTCATGTTTAACTAAAAACTACCGTTCTGACTCAGCAGACTAATTGGAAAGACAGCACAGCTGCAACATAAATTCGCAAAGATCATCAAAGATTGATTCTCCCCTACCATATTTCACCGAACGCAAATTATTCAAGAACATATCAAGTTCAATTACGTCATTAAGTCTATTTTTCATGAAGTCTTTCCTAGACTCTAATTGCGAACACTGCATATCAAAGATGTCTCTTTTCCCTCTATTTCCCTATCAGCCTACCCAAAAAAGATGGAAATCGAACCATGAGTGGTACAAGTGTTCTGACCGAACTGCTCAAAGCAACGGCAGGATCGATGCGTTGGAGGTTCTTGAGCGTTTTATCGTCGCTGTCGAGCCTCTTGGTGATCATCCTGCAGAGCTCTACATAATATGAGCTGCAGTTTTTTCGAAATGCTCCAAGCTTCAGCAGAAAATTCGCATGATTGCTAGAATTTTTGGCGTCAGCTTCCGACGGTAACAAATGAAACCAAATTGGCCCAAGGTTCAATTCGCTCAGAGGAAGAACTACGCTCTTGAGTGCCCGATCCTCCAGGGAGAGTTTCAAAATTTCCTCTAGTGCAGCCCTTTTTATCACAGTTGGCCTCGCAAAGCCCTTTAATAGCAAGGTAAGTTTAGCTCTGGGGCTACTCAGACCACTGTGAACACGGAATTGCTCTGCTCTGAAACTCCAGATTGAGCAAATTGATCTTCTTCAGGGTGAAAAACAGAAAATACAGATATGCTTTGCGGAAGGGATCGTACATGAAACGAAAAATCGGCCTTGCCTTCTCCCGACTAGCGCTATCAGTGTCAGGGTTGTTAGATTGATCACCCAGAAACAGAACCAAGGCATTCCACGATTCTAAAATTCTGTTAATTGCTGCTTCAAGAGACAACCACCGTGTTGCCCTAATGGACAGTTGCCTGTGTTTGACAGTATTCGTATACTCTTGGAACTGTTCATACTCATTGACCCATTTTGGACTAAAACCAATATAGTTGATTAGGCCTCTAATAAAGTCTTCCACCCTTTCAGGTAAGAGTTCGCGCTTCGGGTTTTCAAAGATTCACTCGATATACTGAAGTGATAAGGAGGTGGGATGGACTGAAATTGAAGCCATACAATAAAAAATATCAATTCAGACAGAGAAAAATGTTCAAATTTTGTCCAACGGAATGAAAATTGAAATGAAAGCAGAAAGGCACAAAAAAAATTTAACGTATATTTTTTCATATTTCTGGTAAAATTTACTAAAAAACTTACTAAATTAAAATATTTTCAAAAACTTACTAACTTTGACCTCGATTTGCTAAATTTACTAACTCGGGTCCGTTTTACTAATTTTAGTAAAATTTTACTAAGTGTGGCCACCATGGAGTCTGGTTATTACTGTGGTGAATTTCTTTACTGGCTACCCGTCGTGTAAGTATACATTCAATTTCAACCTTAGACAATTATTCTCAAAACCTTGAAGCTGCTTTTCCTGTTGCGTACTTTGCCCCAGCATAGGTAAAGAAACAGAAAACGTTACTACCACTAATTTTAATCTTCAGGTTCTGGGAAAATTTCTTATTCCTCCAGATATTTATGAGGTAACTAAAGGCAGAACCGTTCAGGTTTATTTGACAAGATATGTCTCGTCCGCAATTCGTATTGTGCAAAACGATACTACTCAAATATTAAAGCTCTGTTACCGCTTCGATGTCTTCGGTATTATTCAGAGGTCCTTTTAAAATATCAGGAATAACCGCGTTTGTAGTGGATTTTGTGTTATTGGCGTTGATGCAAAGTCCCACAGAATTGGTAACCCGTTCAAGTTCGATTATTTTCGTTTACGGGTCTTCTTGATAGTAGGTGAGAAGAGCAACATTTTGGGCAAAGTCACCATCAGCTAATTCTCTCGTTGTGTTTAGATGAACCCCACCATTGAGTTTATATCCACGGAGAACCAAGTATGTAACAATGACTAATAGTAGCGACAGAAAAATGCAGCCGAGCCGCAAATCTGGCTCTGGGGTGAACCACTCTGATAAATCATATATCTGTTTAAAACAGATAGCAAAAATAAAAACGACTTATGCGACAAATTCTTAAATTTTACATCCTAAAAAATTTTAATTTTCAAGATTTTTATGGCTTTTGAGGACCTAGGACTAGACTTCTTGGGTATGCCTGTGTTTGTTTTGCAGTGCTTCGCTACTGCTTTCGCAGTTATTTTTTTTCTCATGATCAGTGATCTGCAGCTCCAAAATGGTGAGACAAACAAATTTGAAAATTTTGCTGGCTATGAGAATCGTGATATGGGACAAAAAGTCCCTGAAAAGTTTGTAAAATTTTCAGTGGTTATTCAGAATAAAATAAGAGCTATTTTTTTTTATTCATGTTGTATTTGGTGCCAAAACAAAACAATCCTTGATGGGAAAGTAAAGTTTTACAGAACAATTATATATTTTACCCCTGAAGAGTATTGGATTATCTGCTTGAGATTAAATTTTCGCATCTATTCTAGATATCTTGGAGATGATTCCGGAAAGATCGATCTCGTATGCCAAATTCATTTTATTTTCCTGAAATTTGGATTTGATGCCTCTTGTTTTTATTCGAATAGCACCATGAAAAGCATCAAGTATCATATAAACTTTTTTATGCACCAGTTTGCTTCGTTCACTTAGAAATGATTTCCAAAGATGTCAAGACACATCAGCTTTACTTTATATCGCAGAGTTAACTTTTCTTCTAGAAAAAGTCCCATTTTTTTCAATACGGATAAACAGACAATGGTCTTCCGAGAACGGGAGTTGATATTCTTTCTTTTAAATAAATATCTTCTGTGACTTTTTCTATTTTGAAGTTATGATTTCGCAAATTGTCTACTTCTGTTGTCAAAGTTAAATGTTCTAGCTACAAAGCTAAGCTTTTTAAAAATTAAACAGCTCTGGGTACTGATACCGATAATTTCAAGGAGGAATAAAAGATCTTAAGCGGAACTGGCCAGCCATGACAAAGAATAACAAAGAATGTTGCTTTGATATTCTCATTGAAGCAGCTCTATTAGCTTCTGTGAACTGCTTGATCGATTGCGACAACTGTAGATATTGATATTGGTTGTTTTTATTTCTTGGTTTTGGATTTATTTGTTTTTAGGTTATTTTAGTTTTTATCTTTTTTTTATCAGCGTTGAAGACTCCTTGTATTCATACAGACCAAATATCCACGTCGTTTTAGTTTTGTCTTTTCTTTCTAACGGCCGTAGTCCCGTTTGTTTGTTCATTGATGAGATTTTTCTCTTTCTTTTTATTTAAAGGATGTGCAAGGCGTTTTTCAATAGCTTAATCGGGGTCTAAAAAGTGCGTTTAGCCATATGAAGGTAGTTCAAAATCACCTTCAGTGGTTTGTAATGGATATGCCGCAATTGATTTTGTGGTAAATCTTTCCAGCTACTTCGAAGCTGAAAACATTACGACTACTGATGGATTGACCATCGCTTACGTTAAAGGAAGCTAAAGCGAAACATGAGTTCAAGGTTCGGGTTCATTTGTGGAACTCTTCAGAGAGCAAGTGACACCCTAAAAAAGACAAACCAGTTCATTTGGAAATCATGGAAATGCCAATGCAATTCGACCAAGCAAGTAATAATCTCCAAATGAAACACCTTTGTTTTCTTCTCCTTCCTCGAGAAAATGGAGGGCTCCGCTGTGAATACATACAACATTGAAGGGTCCCAATACTTTGTAATTAACATTTTTGTAGTTTTTTATGTTTGTATGTTTGTAATGGGTTTTGTGTCACAGTTTTCTGGCGACTAAGATTGCGGTGTCGTTGCTCTTCTAACCTAACATATCTTTCTTCTTCGCTTTCATTTTTGAATCGATCTGATCCTCGCTTTTCCTTGTCTGTTAACCACACTATTCTATTTTCTTCACTGTCATTTTTGACACGTTCTGATACTGGCTTTCGTATATATTCTAACCGCACAATTCTTTGCTCTTCACTTTCATTTTTGACACGTTCTGATCTAACCGCATATTTTATTGTTCTTGGATTTCCTTTTGATTTGTTCTTATCCTCGTTGATGCATGTCTTGTAACCGCTCATGTTTTTCGTTCTTCACGTCCAATTTTGACTCACTGTAATTCTCGATGCCACATTTCTTCTAACCTTGTATTTCTTTGTTCTTCACTTTCGTTTTTGAAAAGTTGTGACTCTTGCTGTTGCATATCTTCTAACAGCATGTTTCTTTGCTCTTCACTTTCATTTTTGATTTATTCTGATCATCTTGCATGTCTTGTAGCCACAGATGTCTTTATCCTTATCTCTGTTGTTTTTAACTCGTCTTAATTCTCGCTGCCGCCTAACTGCTAACCGCATATTTCTTTGCTCTTCACTTTCGTTTTTGACTCTTTGTAATTGTCGTCTTTGTAAGCACTCGAACTTCATATTTATCTGCTCTTTACTTTTGTTTCCGACTCGTCGTAATTTTCACTGCTGCCTATCTTCTAACCGCATATTTCTTTGTTGTTTACTTTCGTTTTTGACTCGTTGTAATTGTCGTTGTTGCAAGTGTTTTAACCGCACATATCTTTGTTATTCATTTTGGTTTATCACTACTTCAGACATTTTCAACTCCCTTTGCCTTAGCTGCTCGGATTGGTTTTGTCACATTTGATGGTCTAGGTTGTTCATTCTCACTTATTGTGGATTTACATTTATCGAAGTCGTCATGTTGATCTTTTCTCATTTGATGGTCCAGTGTTTTCATTTTGAGCAATCGTTAATTTACGTTTTTGTCTTCTAGGTATTATGAAACTGCTTAAAACGCCTTTAGTGTGTTGTCTCATTACACTTGGTATATTATGCTTAGCTTTGTTTCTTTTGTAATTTTGCATGCCTCATAGATACTTAAAACTATACGACCACTGCTGGGGGGAAAATGAATTTAAAATGTATATAAATATGACGTTGCTCATATGAATTTTTTCCACAAAAATTAAGGCTGTTCACGAATTTTATCAAATTCGTGACCTATCTAGAGCGTTTTTTTTTCAGACCAGAAAATCCTAGAATGCCATTTTTCCAATAAAAGTATATTGCCATTTTCGGGAAAATAAACATACATTGTGTATGCATGTATATACATGTACAATTATTGCTCGTTTGAAGAGATAAGGTATTTACTGATATTTATTTCTTAAAGTGTTAATAATTTTGGATTTTTAAAGTTAAGAAAGTTAAACCATATAAAATATATTTTGTTTCAGTAAAGTGCAAATTATGGTCTGGTCTTAAGAAAGCATGGGAGGCGTTAGCCCTACTCATTTTAGTCTCTGCTCCATTTTTCATCAGTTGTTTGTTGTAGTCTCTGTTCATTTTGGGTCTCATTTACTTTTTGATGGTGATTTGTGGTAATTTTACGCCTGGAAAATTATTTGAATTTATTTCTGCTCATTTTTGGTTTAATGTAGCTCTTTATTATTCTTTTCAAAATTAACTATTTTTGAGGAAAAAAACTTTTAAAATTAAACTTACAAGAATCTGCTATGATAAAAAAAGAAAAATGAAAAAGTCTTTAAAGTCGTAGTAATTACTCAAATACGTAGTTTAAAGCAGCAAATCAGTGATCTTCTCTGCATTTATTATGCCAAAAACTCAAAATAGACAAATAAACTTATCAAAATACTGAATTTTCTCAAATATTTAATATACATTTTTCACAATAATAGAACTTGAGGGGGGGGTTCAGTCCTCTGGCAACCTCCCCCTGGGTTTTTAACCGCTTATTTTTGTGAACAGATTGATAGAACTTCCACTTGAGTCGGCAATAACAATATTAGAAGGACAAGCCTTTGTAACAGCCTACGCCGAACAATATAACTTATGGCGTAAAATAATTGCTTTTGGTAATTATACAGTTAATCCGGTTTTTCTTATGTTGTACGCATCACTACAATTAAGAGAAAAAGTGTCTATGACCTCTCTATTTGCGTCTAACGTTGATATATGATATATGCATGCAAGTTGGGACTTAATCAATCTTAATAGCTTTTCTAAAATTATCAATGTAAACTATGAACTTCTGAGGAAGCGTGAGCTGCATTTTATATGCACATTACCCGTAGAACACTGGGGAATTTCCAAAAATCCCTGGCCAGCATGCATTCTTTCAGTGAATTAGCACCAAAAAGCTATGTAAAGACAAATAATTTAGAGATGCTGAACAGTTTTCCAAAAAAAAAACATCATATGAAAATAAAATAGAAACTAAACAATTCTAGCGTACGTAAAAACAATTAATAGACAATGTTATTCTTCAGAAATAGCATCTCCCCATCAATGTTAGTAGAGAATTGATTGGATTATTGAGGGTTCCTCCTAAAACCAAACATCCTCAGATCGCATGTTTCATCCTCCTCTATGTTGATTGTACTTGAACTGGAATTGTATAAGAAACTTTTAAATTCTCAAATACATCTTCTGCATTTTGTAACCTTTTTTTGCGTCAACAAATCTTTGTCTGTTATATGCTAATATTTTATAAAAATAAAAAGACGAAAAATGTTCTATGAAAAGTATAAAGCTAATTGTAAATTGAAAACAGACAGAAATTATTTTGTAGGAGATTTCAAACTAAAAACGAGCAGAAATTACTATTGATGAAGAACTGTGGCCAACAACTACTAGAAATTAGTACTAACGACGACGTCAAAATACTGATGAAGACGGCAAACTAGCATAAATTAACGTAGGTAAGGGTGATGTTGCCGCCAATAAGGCCCTCTCAAAGGCTAGAGTGTCCTTTCGTTTCACTGAATCATGATTGCACCAGTAGCTGCAACTTAGTAAAGAGTGGACCACAGCCCATAGCACGGGCGCCCATAAGGAGGGTTGGGGGGGAAAGGGGGCGCCAGCCCCCCTGGCTGAATGATGGTGTCATATATTTTTATTAACTTAAAAGAAAATTTCCACAGAATAAGTTTTCTAAGAAAAGTAAAGAATTCTATTAATCCAAAATGGGCAGAAATAAAGTCAAATAATCCTCCAAGCGAAAAACTACCACAAACCACTATCAACAATTTAAATGAAACTCAAAACGAACAGCAATTATAATAAATTGCCGAGTCAAACTCAAAACGAGCAAACATTAGCATTAGTATGTCTGACAACCCCCCATGCCTTTTCAAGATCCGGACATAACTTAGGCTTTATTGAAAATAAAAATTACGGTGGATTGTCAGTTTTATTTACCTATGTGGATTTTTAGTCCTTAAAATAAAAAATGGGTAAAAAATGGTGAGTAAAAAAAGTTTTTTACTTATTTAAGTAAAAAAAAGTGAAAACATTTAAGCATATTTTGTTTTCAGTAAAGCGCAAATTATGTTCTGGTCTTGAGAAAGCATGGGGGTTATCTGCCCTATTAATGTTAATTTTTGCTCGTCTCAAGTTTGAATCGGCTATTTATTCTAATTTCTGTTCATTTTAAGTTTCATTTATTTATTGATATTGATTTGTGGTATTTTTATGTTTGGATGATTACTTGCCTTCATTTCTGCCCATTTTTGGCTAAATGGAGCTCTTTAATTTTCTTTGAAAATCTTGTTTTGTGGAAAAAGTTTTTTTAGATAAATTTCTATTCGTTTTTTATTGACAAAGTCATTTTCATGAAAAAAAAATATTTTATATCTTTTTTTTTCTATAAGAATCCATAGTTTGGCATAATTATGGGAGTTTGACATGCCCAACAGTAGTAAGAGAGTCGCTTATTTCAAATATACATACCCTTTCACAAGCCTGAGGCATGCATATGGGTGTGTATTTTCAAGTAATTGGTTTACCAGGCCCATTTGCCTATTACTGTGAACTCTACAGGGGTTAGCAGACGTATTTTCTATTATGACATCCATTTTTGGAGGTCAAACTCATGGGTACATGTTTATTTATTTTTTTTTTTTTAAACTGGTATTTTTTCAATGAAGCTCACAACACTTTGCAGAAACCCGTGAATGCAGGACTGAAAGTGAATTCGTACCATATCTGAATCCAATTAATAATCAAGCTATTGTGACCGCCATTTTTTGATCTGGTTACGTGGGTCTACTCTGGTTTGGTATGTTATTGCGAGAGGCTTACTCAATTTATATCTTAGTGTTAACTGGGCGATCTAATTGCGTAGGTACTAAAGGAACATTTGAAGGTGGAGAAAAAAGGGGTAATTAGTGATTGGATAATTTTAACAAGAAATGACTGAAAAGTGTTTTGGAGGAGATGGAATGAATGTGTACTGTATAATACACAAGTGATGATTTGCACAGTGTTGTCAATTTTAAATAGTTTAAAAATAAAAAAAAATAACATGAAATGGCTAAAAAGTGTTTTGAGGGAGTTGAGTTGCACGAGGGTTGACTTGCACGAGGGCTCAGTTACATGCGGATTCAGTTACACGGGGATTAGTTAAATGGGGTCGAGTAGCACGGAGGTTCAGTTGTACGGGGTTTCGGTCAGACAGGGGTTCAGATACAGGGGGGGCACAGTGCCACGGGGCGACTCTGCTATAAAAAACACTTCCTTCTAAACAAATACGAACATTTTGAAAAGCAGACAAAGAATTGGACACTATAATCAGAATTATTTGATTAACATTTAAAAAGGGGTAATGAGATATGTGATCTGTATAATACACTAGTGATGTTTGATAAGCATTGTCAATTTAAAATAGGATCTAACGTTCCCTTCGTTCCCTCATTTCTGAGGGCAGGGTGGGGTCATTTTTGGAGGTAAAACATCTGCATCAAGGGGAAGGCTCAGAGACCCTTCGTTCCCACATTTCCGCGGGCAGGGGAGGGGGGAGAAGGTGATAGTATTCCAATACAATAATTCAAGCACAATAGAATTTATGCTCCTAGTGGAAGCTCGTAAAGCCCTTCCCCCTCCCCGCGCTAGGATTATTGCCTGGCTGTACCACTAAATACAGAGAATTAAGGTGATAGTATTCCGATACAATAAGTCAAGTATAATAGAATTTATGCTCCTAGTGGAACCTCGTAAAACTCTTCCCCCTCTCCCGCACTAGGATTATTGCCTGGCTGTGACAATGGATATTACCTCTAAATACAGAGAATTAAGGTGATAGTATTCCGATACAATAAGTCAAGTATAATAGAATTTATGCTCCTAGTGGAAGCTCGTAAAACCCTTCCCCCTCCCCGCACTAGGATTATTGCCTAGCTATGACAATGGATATTACCTCTAAATACAAAGAATTAAGGTGATAGTATTCCGATACAATAAGTCAACTATAATAGAATTTATGCTCCTAGTGGAACCTCGTAAAACCCTTCCCCCTCCCCGCACTAGGATTATTGCCTGGCTGTGACAATTGATATTACCTCAAATTACATAGAATTATGGTTACTGTAGTTCTACAAAATAAATAAAGCATAATCTGATTTAAGATCCGCGTTAAAGCTTGTATTACCCTTCCCCCTCCCCGTAATAGGACAATTGCATATGGGTGACAAAGTTAAAAAACTATAAATAACGAGACGTATTCTGATAATCCTCATATACACTTGATCAAGTCTAAACGAAATATTGCTCCTAGTGGAAACTAGTCAAACCCGTACCCCACGCCCGCGCTAGGATTATTGCCTAGCTGTGACAATGGATATTACCTCTAAATTCAGAGAATTAAGGTGATGGTATTCCGATACAATAAGTCAAGTATAATAGAATTTATGCTCCTAGTGGAAACTCGTAAAACCCTTCCCCCTCCCCGCGCTAGGATTATTGCCTTGATGTGACAATGGAAATTACCTCAAAATACAGATAATTAAGGTGATAGTATTCCGATACAATAAGTCAAGTATACTAGAATGCCTCTACTGGAAGCTCGTAAAACCCTTCCCCCGCCCCGCGCGAGGATTATTGCCTAGCTGTGACAATGGATATTACCTCTAAATACAGAGAATTAAGGTGATAGTATTCCGATACAATAAGTCAAGTATAATAGAATTTATGCTCTTAGTGGAAGCTCGTAAGACCCTTCCCCCTCTCCCGCACAAGGATTATTGCGTAGCTGTGACAATGGATATTACCTCTAAATACAGAGAATTAAGGTGATAGTATTCCGATACAATAAGTCAAGTATACTAGAATTTATGCTCCTAGTGGAAGCTCGTAAAACCCTTCCCCCTCCCCGCTCTAGGATTATTGCCTAGCTTTGACAATGGATATTACCTCTAAATACAGAGAATTAAGGTGATAGTATTCCGATACAATAAGTCAAGTATAATAGAATTGATGCTCCTAGTGGAAGCTCGTAAAACCCTTCCCCCTCTCCCGCTCTAGGATTATTGCCTAGCTGTGATAATGGATATTACCTCTAAATACAGAGAATTAAGGTGATAGTATTCCGATACAATAATTCAAGTATACTAGAATTTATGCTCCTAGTGGAAGCTCGTAAAACCCTTCCCCCACCCCGCGCTAGGATTATTGCCTAGCTGTGACAATGGATATTACCTCTAAATACATAGAATTAAGGTGATAGTATTCCGATACAATAAGTCAAGTATAATAGAATTAATGCTCCTAGTGGAAGCTCGTAAAACCCTTCCCCCTCCCCGCGCTGGGATTATTGCCTGGCTGTACCTCTAAATACAGAGAATTAGGGTGATAGTATTCCGATACAATAAGTCAAGTATAATAGAATTTATGCTCCTAGTGGAACCTCGTAAAACTCTTCCCCCTCTCCCGCACTAGGATTATTGCCTTGCTGTGACAATGTATATTACCTCTAAATACAGAGAATTAAGTTGATAGTATTCCGATACAATAAGTCAAGTATACTAGAATTTATGCTCCTAGTGGAAGCTCGTAAAACCCTTCCCCCTCCCCGCGCTAGGATTATTGCCTAGCTATGACAATGGATATTACCTCTAAATACAGAGAATTAAGGTGATAGTATTCCGATACAATAAGTCAAGTATACTAGAATTTATGCTCCTAGTGGAAGCTCGTAAAACCCTTCCCACTCCGCGCGCTAGGATTATTGCCTAGCTGTGACAATGGATATTACCTCTAAATACATAGAATTAAGGTGATAGTATTCCGATACAATAAGTCAAGTATACTAGAATTTATGCTCCTAGTGGAAGCTCGTAAAACCCTTCCCCCTGTAAAATCTGAGCTAATAAGGGCTTTTGACTGTAAACTCTAGTTTGTTGAAAGAAAATTATGGAAAATACAATTCTCTGGTTCAAATGTGAAACTTAAGTCCTTTTTTGGATTGAAAAATAAAACTATATCCGTAAAATCTGAACTAATAATTCAATATTTTTTTCATCCAAAGTAACTATTTTTTTTTTTAACTTCTAAATTTTAAAACTTCATATATTTTTTTCTTTTTGTATCTATCTTAAAATGTCAAAGTATGCTTACGCTTCTAACAATTGCGCTCTATGATTGGTCAGAGACACGATGTGGCTTTCCCACTGGTATTCTATGACCGCTTATCGTCACTACCTAGTCTACTGCATGTATTAAATCAGTATTTTTTACACAGTGGAACGTTAAACACATAAGTCATATCTTTTAAAAAAGAAAGTGAAGATGGAACATTTTAATAGAGTGTGTTCTCATAACAAGGTTATTGTAGCATTGAATGCTGACAAGGAGAAGTATTTAAACTATGAAACAAGTACAAGTGGTAGCACTATTGGAAATGTATGCATGCATTGTCATGACAGTAAGGAATTTAATTTCTTTGGGATACCGAAAAAACTCAACTCTTATGATGGTGGTTATGCGAGATTGAGATCTCCAGAGATGATTGCACTCAAAGAGAATGCTAACATAAAAATAATTGTCGATGATAGAGGACAACTCCTTGCTACTGCTGCAGGTAACAAATTACCTACGGATACATCCAATCATCAGCTATCGGGTATTAGCATTTAACGGAAGGCTAATAAAAGAAAGGCCTCCTCTGCTACTAATATCGTAAACCATATCTTGTTTACGTGCCGAAACTGCTACCTGTGTAAAAATAATGTGTTAATAGACAGTGAAATTGCAAGAAAAATAAAAATGGCATTGTCAAAAAATATCACTACGGAATATAAAGATGAAACGATGAAGAACAAAGCACCAGCAAACATTCCTGGCATTGATCAAACAGTCAATGAATCAAATAATAGCAAAGACGAAAAGCATATTGAGCCTGTTCATGAGACACCAGTAAAAATTGTGTATGATTCAAAATGGAATAATGATTATTCTACTGATTACGAACTAAGAGAAGACAATAACTACAATATCAAGAGAGAACTTGGTGAACTATTTTATGGAACAGATTCAAAATGTCCAAAGTTAATCATTGATATTAATAATGTATCATAATATATTTTTGTATTAATATTCAACATAGCATTATTTCATTAAAAATATTACATTGTTACGTGTTCATTATTTCTTAGAGTAAGCTAGCGTATCAAGCGTTTAGAATGTATATTAAAACATCGGAGATGTAGGAAAAGGAATTTGCGTACATCTATTGTCAGACACCCTATTTCCGTAAAATCTGAGCTATTAGGGGTTTTTGACCGTAAACTCTAGTTTTTTTGTAAGAAAATTATGGAAATACAATTCTCTGGTTCAAATGCGGAACTTAAGTCTTTTTTTGGATCGAAAAATAAAACTATTTCCGTAAAATCTGAGCTAATAAGGCTTTTTCGACCGTAAAATCTAGTTTCTTGTAAGAAAATTATGTAAAATACATTTTTGTACGTATCTTAAAATGATAAAATATTATTCTTGAATTCACCTCTTGGATACACAATACAGAAATTATAAAAAAAAATTGTAATACATCCCCCCAAACTCAAATTTTCCAAAATTCTACTATAGAAGCTTTCAAAATATTTCTAAAACACTAATAGATAGAGTCCTAAAACATCAGAATCGACTTCAGAGGACACGTTATATCACGGGAAGAGGTTTTGAAAATCCCCCTTCCCCCCAAACTCAAAATTATCCAAAATTCTACTTTAGAAGCTTTTAAAATATTTCTAAAGCACTAGTAGATAGAGTGCTAAAAACATCAGAATCGACTTCAGAGGACATGTTATATCACGGGAAGAGGTTTTGAAAATCCCCCTTCCCCCCAAACTCAAAATTTTCCAAAATTCTACTTTAGAAGCTTTTAAAATATTTCTAAAGCACTAATAGATAAAGTGCTAAAAACATCAGAATCGACTTCAGAGGACACGTTATATCACGGGAAGAGGTTTTGAAAATCCC